>NC_134487.1:86484670-86579670 GCF_040206685.1 Ascaphus truei | reverse complement strand
GGGCCCCCGATGCTGCGGGGGCTGGTGGGATGGCCCGGTGCAGCGCGGGGGGGCATGGGGGGGGGGGAGGGCAGGACGACCCTGCGCTACGGCAGGGCCAGGGGGCCCTGTATTGCGGCGCAAGGGCCCTGTGCTGCGGCGGGGGGAGCCGGACCGGAGGGGAATCCCCCCTCCCATCTCCTGTACCGCGGTGGCAGGGGAAGCCGGAACCGGAGGGGAATCCCCCCTCCCATCTCCTGTCACGCGGTGGCAGGGGGAGCCGGACCGGAGGGGCATCCCCCCTCCCATCTCCTGTACCGCGGTGGCAAGGGAAGCCGGAACCGGAGGGGAATCCCCCCTCCCATCTCCTGTCACGCGGTGGCAGGGGGAGCCGGACCGGAGGGGAATCCCCCCTCCCATCTCCTGTCACGCGGTGACAGGGGAAGCGGAAGCCGGAGGGGCATCCCCCCTCCCATCTCCTGTCACGCGGTGACAGTGGGAAGCCGGGACCGCGGGGTAAATACTATATGCACTGATGCGGCGGCCATTTTTTTTTTTTAAATTAGCACGACCCCATTAGTAACGCGGTGGTCTCGGGCTGGACCCCGAGGACCGCGTTATAACAGGGTTTAGCTGTATATATATATATATATATAATCAAAGGCTCCTTACCAGGCAGACCAGAGAATCCAGGGAATCCAAAGCAGGCACAGCAAGGAAGAGACAGCACACTTGTTAGCAAAAAGAATTGTATTAGTGAAGCAGGCACAAAACACCAACGTTTCGGTCCTAAAAACAGGACCTTTATCAAGGGAGTGCTATCAAGCACTCCCTTGATAAAGGTCCTGTTTTTAGGACCGAAACGTTGGTGTTTTGTGCCTGCTTCACTAATACAATTCTTTTTGCTAACAAGTGTGCTGTCTCTTCCTTGCTGTGCCTGCTTTGGATTCCCTGGATTCTCTGGTCTGCCTGGTAAGGAGCCTTTGATTATATTCATTCATATGGGACTAAGCACCTGTCTTCATCTGTATTTGTGTGCCATCTGCTCTGTTACCTATATATATATATATATATATATATATATATATATATATATATATATATATATATATAGCAACTGTAAATATTACTGTATTTTCATTTGCATGTCTTATATATACAAACACACACACACACACACATATATATATACATACTATATATATATACACACACAATATATAGTTAAATATATATAGATATATATAAATATATATCAACATATATATTTATCTAATTATATATATATATTTTTATATATCTATATCTATGTATATATCAAGAGAAACAAACAGAGAGAGTCAAAGAGAGAGAAACAGAGAGAGAAACAGAGAGAGAAACAGAGAGAGAGAAAAAAAAGAAAAACAGACAAAGAGAGAGATGTGTGTGTATGGTTAATTTTAGCTAAGTGTAAGCAGAAATCTGTTCATCATAGCACTGTAGATGATTTCACACACATTGTTATTGTAATTAAAACAGTAAACTTGTTTTGCACATGTTGATTGCCTAAGCAGAAAGTAAAGTTTTGATTCCTGTGAAAAGAGGGTATCTTAGACAAAGAATTTCAGCCAATTATTGTAACAAATTTCTTGTGGGAGAAAACCTAGGCGTATAACAGTTAGGTTGTATTATTACCTTGGAACAAACCGCGAAGATAACATGTAACTATTCACACATTCAGCAGACATCCGTATGCGTTCAACTTAGACACTGTACACTTGAAGAGAGAAGAAATGGCAGAAGCTTCCACATTGCACAGCCATCCACGTAAATCATACAAATTTTTGATTTATGAAGCAATCGAGTCAATGGCAGAGAAAATGGCAACCGTGGGGCAAATCTATGACTTGATCCAAAAGAAATATCCATACTACCAAGAACCTGACAAACAATGAAATTTCAAAACTTCTGTACGATTCACTTTATCCGCAAATGAATGTTTTGAGCGTGTCCCTGATCGGCAAGATCAACGATATGGATGCTGGCATGTTGCGCCATCATTTAAACTTATCATGGAACATGGAACATATCTTCTGTTAAATAGCATATTTTTGCCCAATACCAGTTACATTGAAGCCGCACAGACTGTCGCGTCTGCTGATATACCGGCACCCTCCATTCATCAAGACCAGATGCAAGATGGACATAACTACTATGATATGTATCAAAACTTATATGGCCAATACCAATGTGGATGTGAAAACAACCAACAACTGTACGTACCTCTGGACGTCTTGTTTGAAGAAGCCACTGCAGATCCATATGACGGCCTCATGGAGATGTGTGTGATTCAGGATTCAACAGTTGCCTCAACCATGGATGATACTGTTTTGCCTTCCTGGAGCGAGCTGTTGCAGCCAAATCAGTTTTGACTTCTACAAGAATGGTAAATACAAATGTCGTTATGCCTTTACTCAAATTATATATGTGTACATTAATAATATACAGCATTTGTTAGCCAAATGAGTGGATACAGCTTAACATTGCAGACAGCCTTACATGTAGCGTGCACAAAGACATTATTTCCTATAACAATATACTACATGACGAACCATTACTACACATTGGTGACGGAGTCCTAAATCATAGATTATTATCGCTTTTAAAGTATAATTTCAACATGTTACACTAACTGTAACACACACAAACACCTCATTGTTTAGCATTCAACATATAAAAACAAAGTGTCGCCCACATATGACGTGGGAACGTGGTCATGTCCCAAGGCGTCCTTTAAAAGGTTACCGATGCAAGCCCCACCCCTAACCGACATGCACACGTGAAACAGTATTGGCTGTGCCCGTAGCTTATTGTTACGGTCAGTGTAGTGTGTCATGCGCATGCGTTGGTGGGGCGGTGCGTGCACAGCGCTGGAGGCCAATGTTCATTCAGTGGGAGGGGTGTTTGCGTGCATTTCACGGTGCCTTAACATGACGTCACACATATTTTGTTCGCTCATTGGCTGATCGTCCGTTGAAAAAGTTTAGATATGCACGTGTGTAGAAGTGAATTTGTTTCGCTTCCATATCATAACTTTCAGCCATGATATGCGTACTGCTAGCAGCACCATGGAGGGACATGTATTGAACGCACAGCGTACACATCGTTTTGCGCATGCGCTAAGACTTAGTCCACACATTCGTGACGTGCGCGCGCAACAGACGTTGTGCGCGCACATTATTATGTATACAGGCACCGGAACAAACATATCAGTAGTAATGCCAGCAACGCCATTTGAAAAATGAGATAGTTCAGTATCTGTAGTTTTATCCTTGCAGTTTAAACATATACGTAACTTATGCGTGAATATCCACAATCATATAGAGATGTGTTAAGCGTTGTCATGTTGAAACATAGATAAATGTGGCATCTTTGAACATCATGTGTTTGCTGTATTTCACAGATGTCGAGGATGAATACATGGGACCAATGTATGATTTTAGATGGGCCAATCGTTATATTAGATTATTGTGACGACTAGCGAACAACTATTATAATAAATATGTAACAATGCTTTCAATGATTGCTGCGCAGATTAACAATCACTACATAATGTTATCCTATTGTGCAACTATTTGCTATGCACTTAATTATCCTAATGATATTGCTAAGCACTGAAGTTAGAACTTATATTGATATTTTTTTCTTTTCTACTAACATTATATGTATTGCCATGTGATACTGTATATGCAACCAACATTATCACTCAGCAAACACATTAATCTACTATATATTCTAATCTCACGTGTGACTTGTCAAAGAATGTAAATGCTACATAACAACTTGTAGACATTGTATCTGAACGTACACAATAACAATAGGGAGGTGATAGAAACTTTTTAGTCGTGTGAATGTTATATTATCACCTAAGTTGTAGTGGTAACCTAACATGCATGAGCTAATGAATGTTAGGTACAGATCATTAAACCATGAACATTTCTGTGTGCATTTAATTCACACGAGTAACTATAGTTTAGTGTTATTAGTAAACGTTCAACACATACACAGCTAAGTGACGCCGATGATAAAAGCAACATTATTATGTTGGTTTATACTATTTCTGGTAGAAATACATGCATCACACAAAAACTAAAACACACACACATTATGTTGCTGAAATGTGTGCGTATGCAAATGTCTACTTCATTTATGTTCATATGTTGACAGTAGTTACAGTATAAAAGATCATGATCATTATGACTAACTAACGTGAATGAAATAAAATTTGTATTAACTACATTGTCATTGTGTTGAATGATTTAGGGAAAGTTGAGAATCCAAAGAACTATACTTTGGAATGGTGTTAACATTTTGACAAATTTTATATGAACGTCAAATCAACACACATCTTTCACTTATACATACACATGCGACAATGTAGTAATCAACATGAAGATGAAGTGAGAGAATAAATAATTACATACATTGCAATGTTAATGATGTTTAACACATTTGGGTCTTTTCATACAAATATGCATTAAGTGTTAACATCGCTCATGTGCATGAATGGATGTTGTTACGTTGCCAAAATTACATGTTATGTAATGTACGTAATGATTTGAAAACACACTGCACAATAACCACTAAGTGTAGATAAACGCACGGACACAATACAGAAACGACATCTTTCAATTGTCACATCTTTTTCATTATACATCCTGTAACTATACCTGTATCGAGGTTTGCACATCTTATGACAGATGTGAATTCAAATACATACCATGAGCAGTCCATGGAGTGATATACCTTGAAAAAAACCAGGAATGAATATAAATCATTGTCATGACATGTTCATTAAGATAAGCAACACACAGAAGTGACAATTTTGTATGTGATATGAAACAAAATCTAGAATATGTCAAATATGATCTTAAATACACAATAGTCTACACATCATTGTGACACACATGTCACACTCCAAAAGAAAAATTATATGTAACCATACTGCACTAGCTATTGGCTCTCGACATAGTAGGTTTATTGTGTATGCATAACCAAAAAGAGCATGTACCGAAAATATAGATTTAGTACACATTATTTCCTCACGTACACACAACACCTTTTAGTGGTAAGAAGTATAATACAACCTGTTGATGAATGACATACCAGTGCCACATGCAATTGTCCACACAGCAGAGAAGAGAAAGGTGTGCGAACCATATTCATCTGTTTCCTAAGTGAATGGTATTTGGACACATGTATTTATCATTACAATGAATTAATACATCTACTGTATGTAGTACTATGAACATATATGTATTTGCTTACATGAAAAATATGTGTTTATGACATTCAGACGTGTCTCCACACCACTGGCTGTTTGCTCAGTGTCAGCTGCTAAATGTACGGATGCTCCTCCTCCAAGCCCTGACGTATGTCGGTTTCTAAATTATTGTGGAGTGCCAGATTGTGCAAAATGCAACATGCAATTATAATATCTGACACTTTAGCAGGCTTATATTGAAGTGCCCCACCAGTTCTATCTAAACACCTGAATCATGTCTTCAGAAGCCCAAATGTCCTCTCTATGACGGATCGTGTAGATATATGTGCCACGTTATACCTCTCCTCTGCTTCACATTGAGGGTTTGCCACCGGGGTCAACAGCCACGGCCTAATTCCGTATCCTGAGAAAATAGAAAAACTAGAGTTGTTTGTTAACACATCATAATATGTACTCGCCCACCAGCCAACCAGGTCCAAAATAGCCTTCTTCGAGAGCATGGAAGACTGATGAGTTTCTCAGGATAGAGGAATCGTGACTGGAACCAGGGAATTTGGCTACCACATGCATAATCTTCATCGTGGCATCGCATACCACCTGTACATTCAGGGAATGGTAGTGCTTACAGTTGCGGTAAGCATGTTCACTCTGACTAGGCGGGATCAAAGCAACATGGGTGCAATCTATTGCACTAATCACACATGGTATCCCGGCTATGGCATAAAAGCCATTCCTCACTTCCAGCACTCTGTACTCTGTAGGAAAATGAATATAATTCCTAGCGCGTCTATTCAGTGCACATAGAAACTGGGTAAAGGCCAGCGAGAATGTAGATTGCGAGACCCCGCCCGCTATGCCCACAGTTGTCTGGAATGACGCGGAAGCAAGATAATGTAATGAGCACAGCATTTTAACAAGCCCAGGGACTGCACGATCTCTGGCTGTAACAAAATCTAAATCTCCCCATATCTCTTCATAAAGAGCTAAGATTGCTGCTGAACTCAAACGAAAGTGACTTATAATCTCCTCCTCACTCATCCCATCTAACATGGTTCTCTCCCTGTACAAACGAGGACGAGGCACAACTTCTCTCCTCTCTCTTCTCCTCTCATCTCCTTGCCCTCTCCCTCTCCCTCTCCTCTCCGCATCCCTGTCCCTGTCTCTGTCCCTGTCCCTTCCTTGGCCTGTGACATCCTGACCCTCAGCTAGCCTCTCCTCCAATAGAATCTTCCTCCGTCTCATAAACATTCGCATAATTTTCAGGTCTGGAGCTGTCAATTTGCAGGTAATTAGCCTCCTTTAAATACCTATGTGATGATGTCAGGTGACTTGATGAAGTGCAAGGTGTTACATTAACATATCCAAGTAGTTATCTCCAAACGGGTATCCAGTACGAATTAAAAGGATTATTTATGTGTGTTCACCAGGCAATCATGATATTTGACAATGATGTAACGTTAAGCTTTGTACAACCATTTATTCGCAAGTATTTATGGAATGTGTAATGCATGTACTACTTCTGTACGCAACACTCAGTCATCTCATTAGGATACAAACATGACATTGACGTTGAAAAACTACGTTGCAACATGTCTAATTTGGCATGTTATTGTCACATGTTCACATGAACTAATTGTAAGTGCATATGCATAATTTAATGCCATCAGTATACTTGCTATTGATTATGTTTCAATCGTGTAAAAATGAGTAACTATTATAGATCTGTGTATAACTTAGCATGAAGTGATTATAATGCATCGTAAACAATGTAAACATGCAATGTTATTGAGTGTCCAATTGCGGACATCATCAAAAGAGGGAGGTCACAAAGTACATTTAAACATGAAAACAAACAGCTACATTGACATTTGATCATGCGTTACACATTCAAAGCATTCTCTAATGTATACCAACATGACTATACGCTGGATCTGTTAGATGTGTGAAATCTGTAACATCATATAATAATTTGAAGCACACTTAAGTAACATGTTTCATATTATGTGACCTGTTCCTTTAAGAGTTTACTATAGGAGTTTACCTTGACACATCATAACATTAAGACTAATGTGACACGCAAATCATCATAACATAGAAAAATAAAATGTTCTGCCAATAATAAACGTAAGCGGTGACACGATGAAGTGAATGACATTGACACTGTAATGCCAAGCACATTTGGATTATGAGCAATAGAACGTAAACAGTCCTATAAAGTTATAAGTCCCCGCTCCATTGACTCCATTGATGTAGAGATGAGCTATTTTTTCTAAGTGCCGTCCCGGCAACCTTGCCGATCCTTCTCCCCTCCAACTTGCCAACTTTAGTTGGCGGGACAAATTGCCGAAGATATCTCCATTTTTGAGTGCCGATCAGCACCGATAAGCTGATCGGGGCTACTAGAATACAGCCGATTTCGAAAAGTGCCGATAAGTGGGTTATCGGCAGCCGCATGCCGATAAATTCTTATCGGGAAGAAAAAATGCAGATTTTGACCACTTATCGGCGCTTACTGAATCTCAAATCCAATTTTGGCGGGAAAATGCCGATAAAAGCTTTATCGGCGCTTACTGCATGAGGCCCATAATTTAAAATGTTTTGAGACGCTGTGTGTCTTGAAACCTGTCCTGATGTTCCTAATGTGTTCGGATATGCGTGTTTTACATTTTCTTTTAGTCCGGCCGACATTATATTTATTACATGGACAGATTAAAAAAGATAAATTACAAATGAAGAGTCACAAGATATAAAATCTTTGAGAACATATTTTAAACCAGGTTGATAAGATTCAAATTATTTGACAGAACTATTATCAGAGTATTGCTCCTACATTTTGTACATTTGAAAACACCTGTAGGTCTCTTCATAGTAGTTAACCAATTCCCATTGTTACTTACATTTTTAATCTGACTAGGGCTATTTGATTTTTTATATTCCTAGCCTTAGTAAATACCATTTTTGGATATTTGAAATATAATTTGCAAAATTGGATCTTTAGTCAAGAACCCCCAGTGTTTAGTAAATATCTTTCTAACCTCTGTCGACTGACTACTGTACTGAGTAAAAAATGCAAACTCACTATGGTTCGTCATATCATTTATACTGGTATTCTTATATTTGATCAAGTCTGATTGTATTAATGCTTTAGATTTTTCATATGCATTTTTTATAGTCTCCAATTTGTAGTTTTTATCCTTTAACTAGTATAGCCTGGGTCCCCCTTGTCCCCTGTGTGTCCCCTTACCTTTCCATAGGCAGCGGAGGCTGTAGAGTGTGTGGGGGGATGCGCAGTAGCAAGCGCAAGCGGCGGCCATTAGGAGTATAGCACAGCAAGGGAACTACAAGTCCCAGCAACCTCAGGGGCTGAATATATATTCAGCCCCTGAGGTTGCTGGGACTTGTAGTTCCCCTGCTGTGCTATACTCCTAATATACATATATAATACATTATATATATATAATACATTTTAAGTTATGGTGGGTAAAAAAGGCGACAGAAAACCTCCACCGTTAGCATATAGCCAATAAAGAATATCACTTGTGAGCTCATTCACATGAATTAGAGAGGTCTGCAAACTTGTCTTTCAACCATTATCACCACGCATACAGTGCTCCCACTGCAGCAAGGGATTCTGCAAAATTACATGAAAATGAGCACACAATGTGTCACCTGTTGCCTGGAATATCCATTCACATGGAGCCCATTTAAGCTGATGTATCACCGTTCACTAAGCTTTTAAACACAGCATGGGACTAGCAAAGCAAGTACAGACCATTCACAGACATGTTTCAACCTTGATGTGTCAGGGCGTGCTCACCACAAACGAGACGGGACCTCGGTGCTGAGGTGGGATAGGATATAACGCCACCCACAGCCACGAGGGCACGTCTTGAGAGTAGAGTGGTCTGGAAGTCCGGATCGGGGCAGGAGAGGTACGGATGGTAGAGGGTGCTGTTTGCCAAGTCCGGGGTTAGAGAGAGGGACGTTATCGTTTACCGTTTGCCGGGATCGGGATGCCAGAGGTACGGAGAGTCGTGTTGCCGTATGCCGAGTTCAGGATGCCAGAGGTGCGGGTAGACGTAGCAGAAGCCGGTTCGATACACGAGGAAGACTGCAAAACAAGACAGGACAAGACAGGACTAGGGAGGCAGAGAGTGATGAGAACAACTGGTTCTATGCTCAGCCAACGAGTCAGTGAGACTGTAAGGTATATATAGGAGAGAGGGTCCAATGGCAGCGCAGCAAGGTGGGGGGGTGTGGAAGGGCCAGGCTACGGCAGGGACAGGTCCAGAATGAGTCACAGGGGAGGAACCATAAAGCCCAGTAGTAAGACTGCATTTGATTGCAGCAATGGTTTGAGGTGCTGTGTCTTTAAGGGGTTGGTGCGGCTCCGTGTGGACGTGCCTCCATGTAGCTGCGCTTGCGGGCGCATGACCGGGCGTAGCCGTCAGCCCAACAGTAGAAGAGGAGTATTGGCGTGCGCGCGCGCGCCCACGTGGAGCTGTGAACGGCAGAGAGGCTGCCTGCATGCCGCGGGGGGACCCGGCGGAGCTGCAGGTGAGTGAAGAGCACGCCGAGGGCGACGTTACTCCCAGACCCTTACATGATGGGTATCATCAGTGTGAGGTTGGTCTATACTTGCTTTGAAATATTTCTAGGCTGTGTAGGTTTACATTTTAAGTTATGGTGGGTGAAAAAGGCGACAGAAAACCTCCACCATTAGCATATAGCCAATAAACAATATCACTTGTGAATGATCGGCTCTATGCTAACGGTGGAGGTTTTCTGTCGCCTTTTTCACCCACCATAACTTAAAATGTATGGTAAACCTACCCAGCCTTGAAATATTTCAAAGCAAGTATAGACCAACCTCACACTGATGATACCCATCAAGGTTGAAACATGTCTGTGCGGGGAGGAGAGACATTTGGTAAGGCAATGCCAGAAACGCTCTTACGCACGGGCAGCGGCGGCAGGAAGAGATCCTCCAGGCGAAGAGGAGATGACAGAAGACGTGAGCGAAAGATTTTCAACAGTGAGCTCGGGAGTGTTACAGGATGATGATGAGACGGACAAAATCCGGGTGCGTTGGAGACTCCAGAAGTGTCTAGGGTGGAAGTGACGCCAGAGGGATTTCTGGGGATTACTGTAGTTGAGGAAACTCCAGGAGAAGAAATGGAAGAAACTTTGGCGGGTTTGACAGAAGAGAGCTTGAGGAAAAAAGACGAAGATCTCTTCTTGGATTCCTTGGCCCAGAAACTGGAGGGGGAGGGAAGGGAGGAGACGGGAGCAGTCCCTCAGAAAAATGCAAGGGAGGCAGAAATACAGTCATTGAGCGCGGAACCTAGCTGGGGGGAAAGTATGGAGTTTCAAGATGCACAGCGGGAGAGGGAAGGTCCCGAAGATGTTTTGGAGGAGGAAATGGAAATAGGAGGGAAAAAAGCTCAAAAGCGTAAAAATCTGCAAGGGATAGAAACAAAGAAAGATAAGGATAGCCAAAAAAAGTGGAGCCTAGAGAGAAGGGCATAGAGGGTAAAGTTGGAAAAGTATCAGGGAAAGTAACCCTAAAAGAGAAAATGGAACATTTTGAGGAGGCAGTGGGAGATGTTCTATTTTGGGTGGGTATTTTCCGGAAGCAGCATGGGGGAAGTAGTGATGAACAGATAATAAAAAGATTAGAGGAAATGATGTACCAAAGAAAACAGCTGGCAAAAGAGCAATATGAAGAATTAAAGAAGGAGCATGTACAGTGGGTTAAAATAAAAGAGGCTAGGGGAGAGGTGAGGGAGAAGGAGAGAAGTGTGAGCGATAGCTTACCCTCACAAAAAAGTCAGATACAGTACGCATGGAGGGAACTAAAATACAGAGAAGAGTAAGCGGGAACGAAAGTGAAGAAAAGGCAGGCAAAAAAGGGATTGCACAGGCAAAAGAGGCAAATTCTGCGGGAGATAGTAAGAGAAGGAGCACCCAGGGAAAGGATGAGGTAGGATCACAAAGGAAGAGGTTTTGCACAAATGACTAGGGAGGAGATTTGGGCGGAAATATTGGGACATGAAAGAAGTAAGGGACGCGTATGAATATAATGGGAGGACTGGATTTCAGATAGAAAAATATAAGAGAGGTTTGGAAAGTATGGAGGAAGAATTAAAACAGATGATCACATTACTTGAGAGTGGAGAAAGGTTTTGAGTTTTAAGGTTTGGGTTGTAAGAAGGAGATGAAAGAATCTTGAAGTATATGGTTCTTATCTTTGTATGATGTTTGGTTATATGTTTTTTTCAAAAAGTTAAGAAAATAAGAAAAAAAAATGTATGTGAGTAAGCCTGTACTTGCTTTGCTAGTCCCATGCTGTGTTTAAAAGCTGTGTGAACGGCGATACATCAGCTTAAATGGGCTCCATGTGAATGGATATTCCAGGCAAAAGGTGACACATTGTGTGCTCATTTGCATGTCATTTCCCAGAATCACTTGCTGCAGTGGGAGCACGGTGATAATGGTTGAAAGGCAGGGTTGCAAATCTGTCTAAGACATGTGAATGTGCTAACAAGTGATATTCTTTTTATATATATATATATATATATAAAATATATAAAAAAATATATATAAATATATATATATAAATATATATATATATATCTACTATATATTTGTGAAAGCACTGTATGTTTGTCTGCATGGCCTGTGTCCCTAGCGGCAATCTCATTGGTCCCTTGGGCCGCCCGCCCCCGCACACCTCTCATTGGCCTGAGGCGGATTGATGGGCCAAAAAACACACACACACACAGATCATCGTGACCCCGCGCACCTCCTCCCCCCGGTTTCCCGCGCTTTTTACTCCCCCCCCTCCCCCCCCTCCCCCCCAGCACCGCTACAGTCAGCAGGGGAGCGGAGCGAGCACCCGGGACACAGCGGGGGACTCTCACCTCCCCACGGCTCTCAGCACCCATAGGCCACTCCCTCACCTGGCGCTCTCCCTCACCCCCTCCCCCCCACACACACAGAGCACGCGGCTCTCCCCTCACCCAGCGCTCTCCCTCACCCCCCCCCCCCACAGAGCACGCGGCTCTCCCTCACCCGGCGCTCTCCCTCACCCCCCCCCCCCGCCCCCACACAGAGCATGCGGCTCTCCCCTCACCTGGCGCTCTCCCTCACCCCCCCCCCCCCCCCACACACACAGAGCACGCGGCTCTCCCCTCACCCGGCGCTCTCCCTCACCCCCCCCAACCACACAGAGCACGTGGCTATCCCCTCACCCAGCGCTCTCCTTCACCCCCACCCCAACCACACAGAGCACGCGGCTCTCCCCTCACACAGGCCGCTACCCGTCCCCGCGGGCGCACCTCCGGCTGTCTCCGCCTCTCCTCCGGCTGTCTCCGCCTCTCCCTGCAAGAGGCCCAGCACCTCCTCACCGGAACTTCTCAGCCTTTCCGCGGAGGAGCCCGAGGTGGAGGAGGAGGGAGGCCGGGCCCCAGAGGAAGAGGAGCGCGGCCATGTGCAAGGTGAGTACACCCAGGGGAATGGGTTATTTAACGTCTCCCTGCCCCCCTGCCCTTTACCCCCCATGCCCTCCCCCTGCCCTTTGCCCCCTGCCCTCCCTCCCCTGCCCTTTGCCCCCTGCCCTCCCTCCCCCTGCCCTTTGCCCCCTGCCCTCCCTCCCCCTGCACTTGCCCCCTGCCCTTGCCCTCCCAAACCCTGCCCTTTGCCCCCTGCCCTCCCTTCCCCTGCCCTTTGCCCCCTGCCCTCCCTCCCCTGCCCTTTGCCACCCCTGCCATTTGCCCCCCCCACCCGCCCCTCCCTGCCCTTTGCCCCCCCACCCGCCCCTCCCTGCCCTTTGCCCCCCCACCCGCCCCTCCCTGCCATTTGCCCCCCCCCACCCGCCCCTCCCTGCCCTTTGCCCCCCCCGCCCCTCCCTGCTCTTTGCCCCCCTGCCCCTCCCTGCCCTTTGTACCCCCCCACCCCTCCCTGCCCTTTGCCCCCCCACCCCTCCCTGCCCTTTGCCCCCCCCCCACCCCTCCCTGCCCCCCCCACCCCTCCCTGCCCTTTGCCCCCCCCACCCCTCCCTGCCCTTTGCCCCCCCGCCCCTCCCTGCCCTTTACCACCCCCGCTCCTCCCTGCCCTTTGCCCCCCCGCCCCTCCCTTCCCTTTGACCCCCCGTCCCTCCCTGCCCTTTGCCCCCCCGCCTCTCCCTGCCCTTTGCCCCCTGCCCTTTCCTGCCCTTTGCCCCCCTGCCCTTTGCCCTCCCCGCCCTTCCACGTTCCTCCCCCCCTCCGCCCTTCCACGTCCCTCCCTCCCTGCCCTTCCACTCCATACCCCCTGCCCTTCCACGCCCGGGCAACGCCAGCTAGTAAATATATATATATATATATATATATATATATATATATATATATATAAAATCATATTTTAATTTCACTGCTGAGAAATGAACATACATTTTACATTTGTATATCAGACTTTAGCAACAACATCCTAAGTTCCTGAATACAGTATTTATCTATGAAATGTCACGAGGACTAATGCATTATGTACAATTAGCATATATATTACAGCATATATAAGGATCTACAGATGTTCATTGTTCCCTCTGGTGCCATATAATGGGAAATGTTATAATATTCTGCATTTTAACAGGATAAGTTACATTATCTGGGGGAACAATGTCATGCTACTGGATAATATGACTTTACACTGCAGAAAGATCGTTACTATGCATTTTTTTTTAAATTTATTTATTTAACTTTCTGTTTATTGGTTTTTGCATAAATATCATACAATCAAAATGTTATTGCCATGACAGGGGAGACAAAATCCATTCAGGACAAACAACATTTAACAGACAGAGGGATGGGAAGACAACAGGACATGAACGAAAAAAAGAGGGAGGGAAAGAAAGGGGGGGAGGGTTTAGAGAAGGGTATGCCACGTCTCTTCCTATTCTCATCGATCCGTTGATCGCCACTGACGCTTTCCATTTTGCTTATATCCACATGTGCTGATGTACCCGCCTGTTCCTGGATCCCCGTAGGGGGGCCTACTGTCCGTTCTCCGCGTCTTGTCCGCATCTATTATTTTTACGTGTAATAGTATTATATTTTGATGAAAAACATAGAAAAGTTCAATACAACCAATGATAATACAATCACAATAACTTTTAAAATTCCAATTGTAATATGAGTATTCTTTCACTCAAGTACAATTTGTCATTAATGTACTTGAAGGTCATACTACGATCATCCACCCAGTAGCCCAAGCCTAGGGGTCACACTCGACTCCTCTCTCACATTCGCCCCTCACATTTAAAACATTTCTAAAACTTGTCGCTTTTTCCTCCACAATATAACAAAGATACACCCTTTCCTCTGTTGCTCGACTGCTAAAACTCTGACTCAGGCCCTCATTCTCTCCCGTCTTGATTACTGTAACCTCCTGCTGTCCGGCCTTCCTGCCTCTCACCTGTCTCCCCTACAATCTATCCTAAACACTGCTGCTAGAATCACTCTACTCTTTCCTAGATCTGTCTCAGCATCTCCCCTCCTGAAATCCCTCTCCTGGCTTCCAATCAAATCCCGCATCTCACACTCCATTCTTCTCCTCACTTTTAAAGCTTTACACTCTTCTGCCCCTCCTTACATCTCAGCCCTAATTTCTCGCTATGCACCACCCCGACTCTTGCATTCTGCTCAAGGATGTCTTCTTTCTACCCCCTGTTTATCTAAAGCCCTCTCCCGCCTTAAACCTTTTTCACTGACTGCCCCACACCTCTGGAATGCCCTTCCCCTCAGTACCCGACTAGCACCCTCTCTATCCACCTTTAAGACCCACCTTAAGACACACTTGCTTAAAGAAGCATACGAATAGCACTGTGAACATTCTGAACACATGATACATAAAGCTTGGCCCCCTGCAGACGCACTTACCAGAACTCCCTCCTACTGCCTCTGTACGTTCTCCCTACCTACCAATTAGATTGTAAGCTCCTCGGGGCAGGGACTCCTCTTCCTTAATGTTATGTTTGTCTAAAGCACTTATTCCCATGATCTGTTATTTATATTATCTGTTATTTATTCGATTACCACATGTATTACTACTGTGAAGCGCTATGTACATTAATGGCGCTATATAAATAAAGACATACAATACAATACAATATTAAACTGTATAATTGTTTGTAACCTTTTTAATTGACCCTGTGTATGTTAAATCTGTAGACAGCCAACTTACTGCATTATAGTCCCATTTATTTTCTCTACGTGCTAAATGAAAGCTTCCCATTCAATTATAGAAATGTAGCTAATGTTATTGTGACCCGTGGTGCGCTTCCGTGGGTAATATGGCATGATAACTCGGCCCCCATCTCGATTCAAAACAATGGCTGTTTGACGCATTGTGGATGTTCCACTGCAGCACTCCACAGGTTGCAATAATGTTGGCTACATCTGTAGCTACATCAGATAGGAAATTGGATCAGATCTGTAAGTAAAAGTGAAACTTTTGATATGTTTATACTTATAGACCTATCTTTTGCAGGATCCTGCCTCTATACAAAATACATTATATATTATTTTTGAAATGTCACCAAAGAACAATGTATCAAGTAAAAGACCTGCATCTGATTATGAATCCATGCTCAGATTTTCCCATAAATATGATGGAGTATATTGGGCTATTATACTGTAGGTCTCATTACTCTTTCTGACAGCTATACTTGACACAATTTATAAAGAAAGACAGTGGTGAACCCATTTCCCTATATATGCTTGATGACTGGGAAAGTACACTAAAAGTGAGCTGAATGTAGAATAAAGCCAGAATATATACTATTAATCTGAAATGTCTTTCTATTCATTAGTGGGATTTTTTTGCATTTCTGTATGCTCATCATATTATAGCAGTACTGCTAAACAACCACGATGATCATTTTACATGTAAATATCAACAGAAAAGTGATTTCAAAATCATTATAATGAATTCAAAATAAAGGTCTTTCTGAGTCTAGATATTTCTAAAGTATATAGTGGAAAGTAAAGGTGGGCACTTTCACTAGTGTTTTGGTTCTAAGACATTTTTCAATTTTGGTTCTTAAAATTTCTCATGTTTTGCTTTTGATTGGCCAAAACTTGATTGGTTTTGAATTTTGATTTAAAAAAAATTATGTTAAAAATGCAAAATAATCAAGAAAATGCTAAAATAGCACGATAACGCATTACAATTTAAAAAAATATATCATAAAAACAAATGGGAAACTAAAATAATATGCTGTTACTGAAAAAATGGTGCCAGTGCTAAATATTTTTCAGAGTAGAAACTTGTAGGCGGACAGCTGCAAAGAAACATAGCCATTTGTGGTGGTGGGTACTAGTATCGGTTGCATGGTGACATTGGGGGCACTACTCAGCTGAAGACAGCTTTGTCTCTCATCAGGCACTCACTGTCAGTCTAATGGTCCTTTAACTGTCTGCATATAGATCCTACCTAATAGACCTACCTCAATCCACCTCAATCCACCTAAACCATTCAACCATTCAACCATTCAACCAACTCAACCAAATTGTGCACATGCCCAAGACTCTAAACCCCACCATTACCAATAACACCACTTGAGATTTGCTGGTAAGTACATATCAACATAAATGACATACTGTACGATATCTACTTGACCATGGCCGCAGGAGGGGGACTGACAAGACTTTTGTCTTGGGCCCAGTGCCGATCAGGTCTTGCCAACCATCTGACCTCTGCTTTAACAGCAGATTGCTGTTTCCTCTTTTTGCTCAGAATATTTTGTCTACAGGCACAACCTCAGCCCTGCTCAGATGATAGACCTGTCAATGTCTCATCACCCTTTACAAACACTTTGCCAGGGCTCATGTAATGACTGTAGTACTGGGCCTCGGTTATGATATAAAAAGGTATGTCTCTTCCACACAGCTCATCGGGTCTGCAAGCACAACCCCCACCCTAATCAACTTAAAGGCCTGCAATCACCTTCCCTAACCTCCTTCCCCACCCTCAACACTTCGCCTCTGCCCAGGTAATGACTGTAGTCATGAGTGTTTATCCTGTTGAAGGCCTAGTAACCTCTTTTCGTTAACCCTGAACTCTTTCAAGGACTGTTAACACCACTATACAGGAAATTCAGCTGTTACCACTTTACAGGTAGCTCGGAGCAGGACAACTTAGTGCCTCGCTTTGCATCTGTTTCCTGCCAATAATATTTGTTGAGCTGACCATCTACCAGGTAAGTGAAGATTATGATGTTTAAGGGTGGGACCTTTTACTCGTGTTTTGGTTCTGGATCTGGCACAAGTATTTTAATTGTCATTTGAATCTGAGACACCTCTCCATGGCAAATCTGCTGCCCATGTAACATTTACTGAATGCTGCGGGATTTGCAGTAGTTAGCTTGAACGAAGGAAGGGACCCAGTGTGGACGCACACCTCTGGCGCCCCTGACGGAAATTTACCCGCATCCAGACACGTGGGTTCGGTGTAATGGAGTATCAGACGGAGGAGCTGGGTGAAGTCTAACAGATTATATCAGTGTTCCCTGCCTATATTTATTTTTAACATTGTGAGTGGCCGTGATCCATGTATTGAGCATATATTAACATTATTGTTACAATATTATGCTATGGGAGCCGCGCTGTCTTCTTTTTGAGATATATATGTATATATATATATATATTATAAGAGAACAGATGGCACACAAATACAAATGTAAGTAGGTGCTTGTCCCATAAGAAAGTATATAACAAGGCTCCTTACCAGGCAGACCATGAGCTCCAGAGAATCCAGGGGACACACAGTAAGGAAGAGGCAGCACACTTGGTAATGGTAAAAAAGTTGTATTCAAAAGCAGGCACAAGCACGACGTTTCGGTCCTAGGAACAGGACCTTTATCAAGGGAGTGCTCATTATGATTGCATATCTATGTGCATAGTTATACATTAAGATTGTGGTATTTTGTCTGTATCTTTATATACGACTGAGAGGGTTTTAAGGTTTTTATAGTTATTCCAGGTGGTTTGATATATATCTGAACATGTTCTCTCTTTGTAGTTGCCCACTGCACGATATGTGGAACATTGCTGTTTTGAATGTATATGAGGTTATATTTGAAAGGCCCAAACAACACATCTATATCATTGTGTGGTTATTTTATGTTTATTTCACTTTTACAGAATACATGTATCATTTATTATATACATGCATATTGTATCATTTTTATAGTATGTTTTTAGCATTATAATTATTTCACCTGTTTTATGTGCGCATATTCTTTATTACTATATAGTTTTCTACAATTATATATTATGTTTTCTTTCTTTCAACCTTATGTTTTTTCCATGTTTTTTCCATGTTTTTCCCCTACCCAGCCCCAAGAAGTTAATTAACTCATTATTCAATTATTACTCATGTGTTTTAAACATTTTCATCAAGCATTTGGCTATATACAGTATGTGGTTCCGTAGCAGTCTAGTGCTATCCCTTGAGGAAGTCGCATGCAGCGACGAAACGCGTAGAGAAAGAGTCATCACTGGACTTTAAACATCAGTTTTATTCAAAGTACTTTTGCTATTAATTTGCCATCACTCTGGCATGCATCCATTCCATTTTTCTATTGGAGTAGTGCACGGAGCCTATTCCACTGTGCCTGGATCTTGTGTACTACCCGGTCACCAATCATCGCGAAATTTGAATACCAGGAAGAGATTGAGTGCGCGCGCACTTTCCTGGCGTCCGCAACGGGAGTCTGATAGACATACTGCACGTGGATCGGCAAACGGATGGTCTTATGGGTGATGTGTCAAGAACCTTTTTAACCACTGCTATTTACTATTATATCTACTGTAAGTGTCCGTAATCTAGCAACATACTTACATTAAACATACAACATTAAACATTAACATTAAACATTAAACATACAACATTAAACTATTTTATGCAGTATTATATTATGGGAGCCGTTTGTTTTGTAGATTAAGAGGAAAGTGGTTGATCCTGAAGACTGGCAGCGACACCCAGCAGCTGATTACAGACATCTATTTTTTTCATTTTTTCTTTTGGGGGCTTTTTTCCCTTTTTCCCTCCTTCCCCTTTCCCTTTTCCTTGTCTCCCCTGTTGTGTTTTTGTTGTCTTGTTTGTCCCATTGTGGCATACTGATATCCCACATTGAACTCACTGTTTTACTTGGTTTATTATCATTTGTTTATGTGCACACACTTACAAAACCAGCCTTCCTAGCTAGCGCAGCAATTTTCTTTTTCTTCATATATATATATATATATATATATATATATATATATATATATATATAGAAGAAAAAGAAAAGATATATATATATATATAAAGATATATATATATATTTTTTTTTTACATATTTTCAGAACTAGTGAGATTTTTGATAATAGATTATATGTGTTATAATACATACAGTATATCCTTAGTTTTAGATTATTTCTACAATTTCATGGAGGGTATTATGTATTTTTGTGCATTTTACTATATGCCTATAAAGTTTGTGTTTTTTCACATATCTGTTATGTTTCTATTGTATTAATAATATAGTTGTATTGGCTTACAGTAGATCATTTAATACACATAATTTGTATATATTGTCTAGCTGCACTACATGTTTGCCAGCAGATTGAATCCTTACAGGGACATTCAGTGCATTTTTTTGCCTGCTCAGCCTTCATTCGCCATGTAGAGCATTTCCTTGTTTATGTCCAGTTACTATGGATACCGAGTATGACGCGGGATGTCGTGAGCATCAGGACGTCATTGGCGTCATGTATGATGATGTCAGAATACCGGCAAGATCGGAAAAGCACAAAAAAGAACAGAAAAACACACAGAATCTTATGACTTTAACCCATGAGGAAGCTCTTTGAGTGAAACGCATAGGGTGAGTGTGCAGACCACCTGGAGCCCCCCTGAGTGTTGTGGAAGACCATTCTGAAGATCCTGGTGTGTACCTGTGCCTGGACAGCATTCCCTGTGGATGGCCACATTCTGACCCAGGGTGGTCCAACATGCCTGCACCTCTAGCACTTATGTTAGTGTATTACGTTTGATTCTTTGTTTATTAAACAATCTACACTATTTGTGCCCTCTCTGTTCAGTTCTGTTCACATATGGTAATTTCCCTATTATCTTATCCTGTTCCTGAGAATTTTCCACCAACACGCATTGGAAAAAAATCCACTATGAGTTGGTATACCAAATACCACCGAATAACCACAATGCCTGTTTAAACTTCTCATTTGTGAGTGAGATATTTGTAATTACCATCTTAGTCCATACGCCATTGCACTATTTTGTATTTCTCTTATTTTCCACATATCTGGGGAGTATTTGCGCTCCTGATCCCTTGCTTCAGTGAAACATGTATATATAAGGGATCAGGGGAAACAGTCAGCACTTGGAGGATAGGGCTGTGGAAACGCTCCATTCCCACTCCCCTGTATATCACTTAGCCCAGAGAGTCCAAGTATTTGAAATGAAACTCACGGTTCCCACCACTGTGTGACAAATCAATGAACAGGAATTAACAAATTCTTAGTAGACACTCAGCACACTCACAACACACTCACAGCACACTGCACACACTCACAGCACACTGCGTACACTCTCAGCACACTGCGTTAACTCTCAGCACACTGCGTGCACTCTCAGCACACTGCGTACACTCTCAGCACACTGCGTACACTCTCAGCACACTGCGTACACTCTCAGCATACTGCGTACACTCTCAGCACACTGCGTTCACTCTAAGCACACTGCGTACAATCTCAGCACACTGCGTACACTCTCAGCACACTGCGTACTCTCAGCACACTGCGTTCACTCTCAGCACACTGCGTACACTCTCAGCACACTGCGTACACTCTCAGCACACTGCGTACACTCTCAGCACACTGCGTACACTCACAGCCCCCCTCCTACCTCCAGTATCAGCTGCTGGGGCATCGTGGGGCTGCCTGCGGGGATCGGTGTGGGGTTGGGGGGGGGGTATTGGTGCTGGGCTCAGGGAATTGGTGCCGGGCTGGGGTGCAGGGATTGGTGTGGGGTTAGGGGGGGGGTATTTGGTGCGGGCCTGGGGGGGAGGGTATTTGGTGCGGGGCTGGGATCGGTGCTGGGCTGGGGGGATCGATGCCGGGCTTGGGTGTGGGGCTCCTGGCGGGGATCGGTGCAGGGCTGAGGGGGGGGAGATCGGTGCCAGGCTGGGGGGATCGATACCGGGCTGAGGGGATCGGTGCCGGGCTGGGGTGCAGGGCTGCTGGCGGGTATCGGTGCAGGGCTGGGGGGAGGGGAAACGGTGCCGGGCTGGGGGGAATCGGTGCCGGGCTGGGGGGGGGAATCGGTGTGGCTGCTGTGAGAAGTACAAGGGGAATGCTGGGGATGTACTGTGGCTGCGGGGGACGTGTGCAGCTCCCGGCGCCTCCCTCCACCTCTTCCCCCCTCCTCCTCCCGATCCGACATTGGACCGCAAGAGGTAAAATATTTTGTCGGATATATTCCGAAATTGGACCGCAAAGGGTTCATTTTGCAATCAATTATAGATATTCCAGTTTGTCAACTCAGACAGTTGAAAGCTGAAACACAATCTTCAATCTCCCACATACAGATGTAGCAAGACTTACTGTCTTCGGTACTGTGACGACAAGGCGTGAGATTCCACCTGAGGGAACACTTGGGGCACTGTGGTCTGGCCACAGGAAGCCAATGGAATCACATCCCATGGTTTGGAGGGATTTCTTTTTTTTAATTGCAATTCAGTAAGTGAGAAAAAGAGAGAACACAGGAGTGCACCAAGGTAAGAGTAGTATATTGTAAAACAGAAACAAATAAAAAGTAGTCACTTACATATAGTAAAACTTTAATATGTCCCGATCTAAACGATGTCCTTCTCAGTCAGGCACCACTTGAGGGGGTGTGCAGGGGCAATATTCAAATCCCTTCAGATAGCAGTCCCGCGTGCTGGGGCTGTCTGTAGCACTGGTCGCATCAAGTCTCCATGGTACTCACCTTGGTAGCTGGCATACACACAAGTGTTTCTTTTCCGATTGCGAGTACCCAAACGGACAGGCATCCATAGACGGCTACGGGGGGCTTCATTTCCACGCATGCGCACTTTGCTCCAAACCACGCTCACACTCGTGGAGGCTTGATGCGACCAGTGCTACAGAGACAGCCCCAGCACGTGGGACTGCTACCTGAAGGGATTTGAATATCGCCCCTGCACACCCCCTCAAGTGGTGCCTGACTGAGAAGGACATCGTTTAGATCGGGACATATTAAAGTTTACTATATGTATGTAACGGGTTTCCCCCCCCCCCCAATCTCACATTGGCCCGGGTACTCTAGCAACCAACCCCCATTACATGTTCGTGTTTGGTGGTGCACCTGTAGGTAACAGGACTCCTGAGTCTCCCGCTTGATGGTATTATGGGATGTCATCAGGACAGGTAGCTGAGGTAGTGGGTGCGAGTTCAACTTACATCATGTGCAGCGCCTCTACCTCATCAGGATCTGTATTTCTGCAGGGAGATGGTCCTGGTGAGGAACTCCTTCTTGGTGGTGCCATCCACTGCTGAGTAACTTCACACTCACACAGTAGAGGTATATTCGAACAGGGCATCTTTATTGGCATGGTGATGTGGGCCAGCTGCCCCTCACAGATAACAGCTCAGCCACTCATCTCTTTGTAGCACTCCCTTAGGAAGGTCCCTTCTCTAATAGAGCTGCTTTCCACCTATCCTCTCAGAGAGATTCCCCAGCTTCTCTGTCTGCTGTAAGCTCCTCTCTTGAGCTGCTTTGTCTCTCTCAGCTCCTCTAACTCTGCGGCGTCTGCTCACTGACTACAGATAGCAGGAGGCACTGCAACATTGTTGCAGACCTTCACGTGCCTCTCAGTGAACAGAGGCAGCCCAACAACAGGAAACTGAACTCCTAACTTTAGGCAGTGCTGTGTCTTATATCACCCCCCAGAGAACAAACATGCTCTGTATCACTAAGTGGGAACACACTGCATGACACCTCACCAGGGTGTGAGGGCAAACCTCATGATTGTTGCTGGCAATCCTGCATACTTACCAGGTTTACTGCCAGCATGAGAAAGAGATATGTACACCAATCTTACACATGGCTACATGTAAGTGACTACTTTTTATTTTTTTCTGTTTTACAATATACTACTCTTACCTTGGTGCGCTCCTATGTTCTCTCTTTTTCTTGATTGCTGGCTCTGCCGACGGAGTTCTCCGCCGGGATCCATCTTTGAGGTGGGGGAAGACACCTCGAACAACTGGAGCTGCAAGAGGACAGATAGGAATTAATTTTCCACATTCTTAGGAAGCAAGAGCGCGGACTGAACAATCATTGACTGGCAATTCGGTAAGTGCCAGGCATATGGCACAGTGAACATCTTTGTCCATGCCCGCGGTATCTCTTTAAGGTCCTTTAACGCATCCATCATTTTGTTTTAAATTGATTAACTAAGATCAACAATTTAATGACCACCTGCTAGAAATGTTTTAACATTTCAAGATGGCAGGCAGCCAGGAAAGTACCGATGACAAAGGGGACATGCATTTATACAGAATAACAAAGATGAAGAAAGAACACAAGCACAATTTAATGTTGATCAATGAAAGGTAATATAATGGTTGTGGATTTTTTTTCTGCACAATGTTGGTTAGTAAATTTCAATGTGGATTAATTATAGAATACCTATAGGTACTGCACAGTACTTGTAGAGAGCTGACTGTGTTACTGCTTCATACAATAGTATGTACAAAATGCTGGAGAGTGTTTTTAAATGGAATGGAAGTCTTTGACACAGACTTGAGGCTGCCGAACAGGGGGGGCGGTTAACCCCTTAATTACCATTGTGGTTAATAACCACTAAGGTGATTAAAGGGTTGCAGGTCAGTAGTTAGTTTTTTTTTATTTTACTGTTGGTGCCCAGTGAAGATAAGGAGGACGATGACGGCATTCATCCGGGCAGGGGTAAGTATAACTTAAATTTGCTATGTGCTGGCTGGGTAATGTTTTGATTATGTTTTATTTTTTAATGCGCAAATGTGCTATTATCTGGATCTGGATAATTGGGTTTTTGCCCATTACTGTACTGTATGTGCTGAGGGGGTCAGGGGTTGTTCAATGTATTGTATTGGTGTTTGTATTTTATTTTAATGTTTATTGGGGGTAGGGGGTGTGTGTGAAGGGAGTAGTTGCCCCACGGTGGGTGGTTAGGCCCCTTGTTTGGGTTATGGGAGGGGTTAACACTTTCATTACCATAGCGGTTACTACCACTAAGGTAAAGAAGGGGTTAAACCCCTCTTGCAACCTTCCCGGTAGGCCTAACCACCAACCAATGGGTAACTTCCCCCTTCACTCACCCCATATACCCCCCAATATACCAGGTACTGTGTCTTAAACCCTGCATTGCCTTAGTGGCGAGCCACTAAGGTAATTAAGCTGCTTTAATTTTATTTTGATAACATTGTATTGAAGCATGGAGTCTCTGGAGCTGAACCACATTAACTTCAGCCTCAGGTACCCTCTGCTTCCTGAGTTACAGGCCCTATTTTGTGTTGCATTGTTTAAATGTCCCAGTCACGTGGGTGGTGACGTGGGAGAATTTAAACATGGTCGCTGGAATATCAGCACCCCATTATGGGACCTGTAACTCAAGAAGCAGGGGGTCCCTGAGGCTCAAATGAATGTGGTTCATCTCTGGAGACCCCCTACTTCAGTACTAAAATAAAAGCTGTGTGATAGCCTGCTAGAGGTGTGCAGGGAGAGTGACTGATTCAGTCTATTCTTACTGTGCTTCTCTTACAGACAGGTGCAGACCGGTAGGATTCACACTGTGTGAGTCCCATTCAGATGCCAGGACCTCTGCTGTGTTAATTCCGATTGGCCATTATAGTCTGCTATGTAATATCCGCGGAGGGTCCACACTTTGCACACTGTGCTCCATTCCATGCCCGCTGCTGCTGGCAGATTGAAAAGACTGCATTTGTACCTGTAATACATTTTACAATGGACAAATGCAATAATAGCACATACTGTACAAAAACTAAAAAACATAATACATAAAGTAAACATGAAATGAATATATAGAAAATAAATAAAAACTAAATGATGAAAAAAAAAATATATAAAAAAAATATATTAACAAATGAAATTATATATGCTATAAAAAATTATAACAAAAAAATATATAAAATGTTTTATTCAATATAGTCATAATTGTGTTTCCTTGACCGAAAAAAGGCCCAAGCAGCCACTTTGGACTATACCGACTAAAAGGCTGGTGTCTAAAAAGAAATAGACAAAGTGAGACTATTACAGCACATAATTAAAGTTGTATAGATTCAGAACTAAATGCCCAATTAAAAACATTTAAAGGGTACAAGACCAAAGACAACATAGGAAAATGACATGCTGACTATATACTAACACCATTATGGCAGGACTTAAAATAGTCCACTTACAGAAAGAAGATAAATGACACTGAAAATTCAAGTTGCTGAAAGAATAACCTTTTGGGTATATCCTCAGAATCATGAAAAGATACAATTTTGCAGTTCTTCACAAAAATATACTTCTAAAACAAAACACTAAATGCAGGATATAGTGAATTGCCTTCATAAAAACACCATGGGGACCAGAGAAAAATGTTTCTATAAGCAAAATGTTCTTACAGCAGGAATAACCTTCATAACACACTTGGGATCACATACAAATCCTTAAAAGCTGGAACCTCTCTTAAAACGAAAAACAATATACAGTACAGTAGAAGAGCCTTATTAAAAAATGAAAAATATTTAAATAAAAGTAAAATGTATAAAAAGCATACTGTTTTATAAACAATGTATCCAAAGCCCTCTCCCGCCTTAAACCTTTCTCACCGACTGCCCGCTGGAATGCCCTTCCCCTAAATACCTAACTAGCACTCTCTCTATCCACCTTTAAGACACACCTTAAAACACACCTGCTTAACAAAGCATATTAGTAGCTCTGTTGCTAATACTATACACGTGATACATAAAGTTTGGCCCCTTTCTGACATAGTTATCAGAATGCCCTACTACTGTCTCTGTACATTCTTCCTAACTACCAATTAGATTGTAAGCTCTTAAGAGCAGGGACTCCTTTTCCTAAATGTTACTTCTATGTCTGAAGCACTTCTTCACATTATGTGTTATTTATATTATTTGTTATTTATATGCTTGTCGTGTGTATTACTACTGTGAAGCTCTATGTATATTAATGCGCTATACAAATAAAGACATACATACATACTGTACATAAACATTATTTACTGATGAACTATTTAAGAACATTGCCATGTCATTTAAAATTTGCTCACAAAACCAATCCTGCATTCTGGTTATCTATGGTATCATCAGCACAGCTTTATTATAAACAGTTTCTGTTAATATTATACTGTACGGTACATAAAATAGCCACAAACACAAGTAGCAGATGTTCTTTGTTCCATTTTCGTGCAATTTTGCATTACCGCAGTCGCACATTTTACTGGGTGATTTGCGTTATCGAGTGATTACAATAGAATAAAGCCACGAGTCAACGCAGGGTTATTAAAATGTTGCCATGCATGCCAATAGGGGGAGGAGGATCTGACCGGCACTGGGATAGTGTACAAAGAGGGTGGGGACTAGGGTTTAAAAACCTTGTGTCCAGATCAAAAGACACAAATTCTCTCAATTTTTTCCCACAGAGACCTAACTGCTGCCCATTGCAGAACCAAGGGGTCTTGCACAAGGATGCCCCTCGCTCCATAACAGAAATATTAATCCCCAGAGGATCAACAAAAGAAAACCCCTAAATTGCACTCAACCAATTATATAACAGTAGTAACTTACTAGGAGAAAATGAATCTCACTTCACCACAGAAAGACCATAAAAACAAAAACAATAAAAATGTATTTCTAATGAACTCATCTAAGTGCTCTAAACTATTGTAAGTCTCTAAGGATTTGGACTGACACGTGTGGAGACTTGAATCAAGCAAACACAAGGGGCTAATTCTATACCATGTATTGAAATCTCCAAACAGCTGATTAGATACAAAAATTGTATCATAAAAGACATAGATAGCTGGGTGCTGCTAGTGTGCAACCTATCAGTATACAAAAGCCAGCAGCAATAAGGTATAGATGCTGCAGATGTGTTCTCTATCAGTATAGAAAAACCAGCAGGAATGTAGTATGGCACAGTTTGTGTAACGATTGGTAGCCACAAGTAAAAATGTAACTATACAGATAAAGCCAAATGTATCCGAGGAAGCACATAAGATCACTACACATACAAAGCATGAATAACCTGCTCTGCTTGCAAAATAGTAGCAGCAACATATCACACACACAGCAACTATGTAACATATAGTGCTCTGATCACTGCATCCCCACTTGGATAGTAAGCAGTGTGAGTGGACTTGGGGAGGGTATACTCTGTATCCACTCTTATAACAATAACATGCCCCACGCTAAAAGTATATTGTGTGGAGTATAAAGTGCAGAGAAGTGTGTGTATGTACAGTATGTACATACAACCTGTTCTTCAGTCGTCAACATGCAATTGGCATTAACAGCTGGGTCAGTCTCAGTCAGTGGTCCTCACAGCGTCACGTCATGGTATGTGACACCACCTGAACCCGACTACTGTTTCACGCAGAGACGCGCTTCTTCGGGGGAGGAGGAGCTACTTTATCTGATTATCGGTGAGTTTAAATAGGCCTTCTGTGCAGAGAAGCGGTTTGGATACTTGTTTGCATAATCACATCAAGTATCGCCGCATTAGACAACCCGTCGTAGGAAGGAAGGGCCAAAGTAATTACATCCACACCAGGTTTCCGCAAAAGCCATTTGGGAGTCATCCTGAGGCTGCTACTCAAGGGGGGGGGGTACTGTAAGGAATCAGAACATGTCCTCTCCGGCGTGTTCTCTCCTTGCCTGCTGCAGTGCGCCTCCCCGCACTGGTTACAGAGCGCATGCGCACCCACAGCTCTTCACACTGTGCCACGGAGCGTCGCGTCTGACACGCACGGCACGGACATGTGACATCGTGCACCGCTCCCCAGCTGCGTGGAAAGTACTCCTAATGCCCACTTGTATCCTGAAGCCTATCCCTGCCTCCGCAGAGGCCATGCCTCCACTCTGTCCCCTGCCTCATTGGTTCCTGTTTCCTTTTAAAGACTTTCACTTTCACTTCTGCCTTGCTGAGCATAACCTGTGTAGCCTTGTATTCCTGCATTTGCTGCGCCTTGCCTTGTGCCTTGTTGCTGTGTTTCTCTCTGTTGCTTTCTTGTGTACCGACCCGGCTAGACTGTAGGACCCTCTCTGGATAAAGACCCCGGCTTGACTATTGGACCCTCTTTCGAAAACGACCTCGGCTTGCCCCAGACTACCTGCACCTCTCCAACCCCTGACCACGTCTTAACGGACACCGATCATCCCACTGGCTCCACCCCCGGACTCCAGCAAGTATCTAAACTAATACGATCTCTCCAACCCAGACCCGGCTACGTTGACTATCCACCCTCCAGGAAGTCCTCCATGAAGCCTTCCTGGTGCTGCTTCGCTCCATTGTTGGCCACCCCCTCTTCTCCCTGTCCTGCCCTTCCATCGATGCCCTGCCCAGTTTTCTCACCCACCTGTCCCTTTTTCTCCCCGGCCTGCTCCCCTTTTTGTCCCAGAACACCTCCCCATTGTGATGAATGCTTCTTCCCATGGAGATGAATGCTGCTTCCACACCCCCAAGGGGATTGATGCCCACCCTTACCCCCACCAATGCAAGGTATGCCCCCACAGGATGATGGATACCCACCCACCCCAGGGGGATGGATGTCCCCTCACAGGGGATTGCTGAACCCCAAACTGAGAAGATTCTCAACACCACCCCGCCCACACCCCATCACCCTCAAGGCAGGGGGAGTAGATCTCACAAATTCTTGCACACTACTTTAGGATAAGGACAAATACGGTGTGCCTGTAAAGGAGATGACAAGTGAGGGGAGAAGAAAATCTAGCACATACAGAAAAAATATATCAGGTCAAAGTAGGAAAGTAAATAAACTCTTTTGTTTTCTTGGCCCAGTAGCGGGCTCTGAAAAAACGTGGCGGACTGCAAATAGGCATAAAGTACCATAACTGAAAATGAAAATACAATGGTTGCGTTAGAGGGCAATGTGCAGGGTAGATTTGGTACCAACCATGGCAAAAGCCATAGCAAGCTTTAAGGGGACTATTCTATAAGCCTCGATAACCCACTTATCGAGGCCTTTTCAGCCAAAATGCCTACTGCTATTCTGTAAGCCTTGATAAGTGGGCGATAAGGCATCAATCGCCAATTTTTGTAGCCCTCCAAAACACATCGCCGGGCGAGAGGAGATAAGCCACTTCTCGGCAGGTTCTGAAACTCGGGCTATTCTAGTAGCCTCGATTAGCTTATCGAGGCTAATCGTTGCTCTAGAATGGCGAGTTTCTCCCAAAAACCTCGCGCCAGGAAAAGTTGGCGTGAAGCTTGTTAGAAGCTGCTGAGAAGGTGGCGAGAGAGGACTTAGAAAAAATGCATTTTTCCTGCATTGCCTTTATGCCAGGAGTCTCCGGAGCGGATACCCTTTAATATCAGCACCGGAGGCCCTAGGAAGGAATCCAATGCAATAAAAATGCATTTATAGGCAACTTCATTACCTTAGCGGCAACCCATAAGTCAATAAAAACTACCAGTGCCATGTTAATTGTGGGTAGCCAGGGTGGGTGAAGGTGGTATTTGGCCCTCGGTGGGTGTTTAAGCCTGGGGGGGGGTTGCGGGTTGATTTAACCCCTTCATTACTTACCGGTTAAGCCACTAGCCAACAAATAAATAAAACCACTAGCCAAAAAAAAAAAAAAGAAAGAATTTAAACCGCTAACCAACCCTAAAATGTACTAAAAACAAGCCATCCAAATTCCAAAAAATAAACAAAAACAGAAAAAAATGTCAATCAATACAAAAATGCATTTCCTGTCCCTGTATTTATTTGTAAGGCACAGATTAATACATTAGCTGTCAATGTATTATTAAAATAAAATAAAAGCCCCGTGATTGCCTGTTAGAGGCGGCAAGGTAGAGTGACTGATTGAAGTCTATCTCTTACTGCGTTTCTATTACACACAGGTGGGACCCGGTAGGATTCACATAGCGCGAGTTCCATTCAAAAGCAGGGACCCCCGCTGTGTTAATCCGATGAGCCATTACAGCCTGCAGTGGACCATCTTGCTGAGTTTTTGACGAGATAGCCTTGTTTTTCTCCCATGATGTGGTAGAGAACATCTGTAGCTGTAAGGGTTCCAGTTCAGGCTTTGGATGGAACCTGCCCTTACCTGGCTATTGTGAACTTGGTTATTGACTGCACCTGTCCCAGGGCTTAAATAGCAGCCAGTGACTCCCAGAACCTGCCTGAGCATTGTATATGCTTCCCTGTGTTCCTCACCACCTTGTTCTAATTGCGGAAACTTCCTTTTTCGTTAGCCTTCCCTGTTCCCGAGCCTTCCCTGTGGCTTGCCTGTCCCCGTGGCTTACCTATCCCTGTGGCTTCTCTGTTTCAGAGGCTAACCTTTTGCTGTGGTTAGCCTGTTCCTGAGGCTAGCCTTTTCATTTGGAATCCCTGTTTCTGACCCCAGACTGGGACCCCAACCTCACTGCCTGCCGCCTGCCTTGACCTTTTGCCTGCTTACCGACTACGGATACTCTAAAAGGACTCTGTCCCTGGGCTCTGGTCAGTAAATTGGCATCCCTACATCAGCCCTGCAGGTTCGCTTCCTAATCGGAGATGAGCACCATCACAGAATGCTCAGGCCACACATGACCCTGCGGAGGTAGGGAGGGTGCTGTCCCTCCGGGGACAAGTCCTGGATAGGCACTCTGCCCTCCTGACTACGTGAGATTCTGTTATCGCTTCCATGACCTCCAGCAAGAAAATCCTTGCCAACAATCTTCTTCTTGCACCCTTGGCTGATACTTTGTCGGCACCTAACACTCTGCTTCAGCAAGCTAACCTTGCATTCCAGGAGCCAAAAGATCAATTCTCCACCGCTCCTTTTTCAAAGTCAAGTACACCTCTCATTGTTTCCTCGGCAATAAGTGCTGTACCCCTTGATGGTTCTTAATGTCTGATGTCACTTTTACTGAATCTAAGGATCCTGTTTTATAGTCAAGTTTCCCTTTCACTGATTCCCTTGCAATGTCTGAGGTCCCTTTGACTGTTTCTAAGGTTCCTGCTTTAAAGACAGGTTCATCTTTCACTGATGTCCCACACGGTTAAATATACCTAGTTCTGATTCTTCCAAGACAAGTTCCCTACTGCTGGGTTCCCTGCAATGTTTAATACCCCCATCTTTGTTCCTAAGGTTCTTGCCATAAAATTCCCCACAGTATCTAATATACCTATTGTTGTTTCCCAGACTCCTACTTCAGAGACTATCTTTCTATGATCCCTCTGCAGTACCTATTAAAACCACAGGTGATTATCAGACACCCATTTCAGAGACAATCACACCTTCCTCTTATCCCTCTGCAGTACCTAGTGTAACCACTGCTGATTCTCAGAAACTCATTTCAGAGATAAGCATATCTCTCTCTAACTGCTCTGCAGTGCATGTTATAACCATTGAGGACTCTGGGAATCCCATTCCAAGGACAAGTTAAAGTATCACTGATTTTTCAGCAGCATCTGAGGTACTTATTACTGACTCTAAGACTCCTACATCAAAGGCTAGCTTTCCCCTCACTGGTTTCTCTACAGTACCTTATGTTACCCTTCATGAGTCTGGGACTCCCACTCCAAAGCAAGTTTATGTCTCACTGGTTCTTCCGCATTGTTTGAGGTACCCCATACGAACTCAAAGTCTCCTGCTTCAAGGTCAGGTTTACCTCTCACTGATTTTCCTGTAGTACTTGATGTCCTTACTGATTTGAGGGCTCATGCTTTTAAGATGGATTTACTGCTTACTGATCCCTGTACAGCGCCTGATATGTCCTTTCCTGATTTCATGGCGTCCCTTTCAAAGACAAATGCACCCCTCTTGGACTTCCCTGCAGAGCGTGATGTACCCGTTCCTACTTCCTGTGTTCTCACTGTACACTGTATGCACTTCTTTGATTGCCGTTAAGTGACTGGTGCTTCCTCTGTGGATTCTAGTGGCCCCATGGAAGAGACAAGTTTCCTGTACATTTATTCTCTTTCAGAGCCTTATGTACAGTATCTATGACAGATTCCAAGGCTCCCACGTCCAAGTCAAGTTTACTGCTCACAGATTCCCTGGCCTCTGTATTGTTGCATTCCCAAACCCACCTGCCCAGGGGTGCTGGCCCCCTTCTGATGGCAAGTCCCACGGCATAAAGCTACTTCATCACCTCAACCGTCACAAATAAGTTGCTATGGCTAACTGGACTGGACCTCAACAAGAGGATTGTATCTGTGTCTGAGTCTTCTTACGATGCATTCTGTGTATCAAGACTAGCAGTAATGCTGCTATCTGCCCCAGAGAGGGTACTCAATAAATGGGTTTTCACAAGTCTAGTACCTGTCCGAGATATTTCTGAAATAATTCAGTCACCAAAATCATCGAGTGAGCAAGGTTCTGATCGCCCAAAGGTCCCTCCTGAAGGTGGGAATACTGTAAGGCTTCCAGTCCAGGCTTAGGATTGAACCTGTCCTTACCTGACTGCTGTGAACTTGGTTATTGGCTACACCTGTCCCAGGGCTTAAATAGCAACAAGTGACTCCCAGCCTCTGCCTGAGCATTGTATACGTTTTCCTGGGTTCCTGGCCACCTTGGGTTCTAGTTGCTGAGCCTTACCTTGTTCGTGATCTTTCCCTGTTCCTGAGCTTTCTCCGTGGCTTGCCTATCCCTGTGACTTCCCTGTTCCGGAGGCTAGCCGGTTGCTGTGGTTAGCCGGTTGTTGTGGCTAGCCTGTTGCTGTGGCTAGCCTGTTGCTGTGGCTAGTCTGTTCCTGAGGCTAGTCTGTTGCTCTGACTAGCCTGTTCCTGAGGCTAGCCTATCCCTGTGGCATCCCTGTTTTGGAGGCTAACCTGTTGCTGTGGCTAGCCTGTTCCTGATGTTAGACTGTTCATTTGGAATCCCTGTTGCTCACCTCGGATCGTGACCCTGACCTCACTGCCTGCGGCCTGCCCTGTCTCTTGTTCGGTGTGTGATCTTGTGGTGATGCAGATTCATTCTCTTGGTTAGCCCCTGTCTCACCTTTTTAGTAGCAGCCCCTTGGGCATTTCATGCACATGATGGGGTACACGACATTGTTGGAGGAGCAGGTGAATCTTCCTCTGATTTTGTACTCCAAATTCCTGTGTGGTATTTGTATTGTGCCCACTGTGTTGGGCAGGTTTTGCATCTTGCGTCCTGGCAGGGTCTTGTATCGCATTCAGTTGTACTGTTGAATACTTTACTCCTTACCATCATTTTTTTGAGATTATGAGGTTCTCTGTATGAGAATAAGGGTGTTTCAGGGAAGACCTGTTGCGGTCTTGTATCTTCCTGGAGAATGGGTTGTAGTTCCCTGGGATCTTGCATAGTGCTTCTAGGCGTGGGTTATATGTGACCACCAAAGGTACCCTATTGCTTGTCTCTTTCTGTCTGTATTCAAGGAGATCACTTCTTGGTATTCTGGTGGCGTTGTGGATTTGCTGGTCTACAATTCTGTGGTTATATCCACGATTTATGAAATCTGATCACAAGACTGTAATCCGCTGGCCTCTATCTGTTGTGTCGGAGCATATCCGGTTGTATCGTATGGCTTGACTGTACATGGTTGCATGCTTAGTGTGTGGAAAAAGGGTTTTCCTCAACTACTTAAGTGGCCCAGAACGAACCCATTTGCTACCCGGTGCGGCACCCATCAAGGAAATCCATATTTGGAAGTATAACGTATCCTTCCCACTCATAGTTCTTTTTGCGCTTGTTTCTTTTTCCTTATGATTAGTGTGTGTGGGTGGAAGCTGTTGTCCCTCAAATTGCTGGCTCTGTCTGTAGGTTTGTGGTATACAGAAGTCTGTAGTTGTTTGTTCTTTATAGTAATGGTGGTGTCTAGGAAATATACTTCGTCCAGGGATTGGGTGAGTTTGAGATTGATTGTGCGGTGGAACGTATTGAAGTTCCAATGGAACTGTATGAGGGCCTGTTCACCAGAGGTTCAAATCAGGAGGATGTCACTGATGTATTGAAGGTGTGTAAGGGGTTTCAAGTGACAGGTGGAAAGAAAGTCACTTTCCAGTTTTGCGTAGAACAGATTGGCACACTGTGGCACCATCCGAGTGCCCAGCGCGGCCCGGTTGTCTAGAAGTATGTGTCATTTCCAAATGTGAAGTAGTTATGGGTCAGAATAAATTCGATGCATTTAGTCACTGTCTCTGTGAGTGGCTCCTGCAGCCCCAGAAAGTATCTGCAGGCCAAAATCTCATCTTTGTGGGGGATGTTTGTGTAAAGTGATTCTACATCAATAGCTGCTAGTAGTGTACCTGTTGGGAGGGGGCCAATGGCATTAAGTTTGTTTAGCAGGTCAGTGGTGTCATGGACACTGGGTGTGTTCCTGACAAGTGGTTTTAGAATGCTTTCCACCCAGCCAAAAATGTTCTCAGTCAGTGTGCCAGATCTAGAGATAACAGGGCACCCAGGACTTTCCTCTTTGTGAATTTAAGGGAGCATTAAGAATGTGCCAGGTTTTGGGTTAGCTAGTATCAGGACAAAATGTGTTCTATTGTGTGGATTGGGAGTGTTTTAATGATGCTGTTGAGTTCTCTCATGTAATTTTTTGTTGGATCCTTATGATGATGGTGAGGAGTAAAGTATTCAACAGTACATGCCAGGATGCAAGATGCAAAACCTGCGCAATGTTCCACACAGCGGGCACAGTACAAATACCACACAGGAATCTGGAGTACAAAATCAGAGGAAGGTTCACCTGTTTCTACAGCAATGTCGAGTACCTCATCATGTGCATGAAATGCCCAGGGGGCTGCTACTAAATAGGTGAGACGGGACAAGGGCTAAACTAGAGAATGAATCTGCATCGCCACAGCATCACACGCAGAACAAGAGACAGTCCTGTCAGCTAACATTTCTCTGACTCTGGCCATAAGATGAATGATCTGAAGGTGGCCATACTCAAAGGTAAACTTAGAACACCGAAAGAGAGGCGGTTGCATGAATACAAATTTTTGCAGCTGTTCGGGACACTAAGTGGTGGCCTAAACCGAGACTGCAGTTTCATGAGTCACTACAGTGACACAAGAGAACTCTCTTCCCATGAGTGCTATAGGACATGTCTATACATACTGCGTTATATGAATGCACACATAGCTGTCTCTGACACATACAAATAAATGTACAATGTAATTCTATCCCTATATACCCATAGGGACCACATACTGCTGCGGCCAAGTTTATTCGAGCATTTGCCCGTTCTTGGCCGCAGCAGTAGCCTGGCGCGCGCCCGAGAGTGACGGGCGCGCGCCGAAGCAGCGGAAGAGCGCCCTCCGATCGGGGCGCTCTCCCTACCGCTGCCGGGTCCGCCGGGTCCCCCGGAACCCCCTGCCGCTGTCCCGCGATCGCGGGACACCAGGGCTCCCTCGGGGAGCCCCTGGACGCGCGTGCAGGGGGCGCACGCTCCCGAAGACGCGTGACCGCGCGTCTATGACGCGCGGCACGCCGAGGGGCGGCCACTAGCAAGCCGGGAGATTTCCCGGCTTGCGGTACCGACCACACTCGAATTAAGTGTGTCGGTACTGTAGTATTTACACACACTAATAGTACAGCAACACCCTCTTACATTTCTACACCTACCCACAGCATTGATATACACTCCCACTTCACACACACATTTTGTAAAGCGCTGTATACACTGTGGGCACTTTATAAATGTATATTTACACACTTACATACACGCACATACACACAGATACGCTAACATCACTAAAATTCAGGACCATTTAACACCTTAAGTCATAAATCGCATACTACACAAGGGTGAGGGATAGGCTTCAGTCACAGATACATTCCAAGATGCACTGTCTTTAAGTAAAAACCTTGCTTGCTTTTTACATTGTAACACCACCAGGAAAAAGAGATCAGCGTATCTCAAAAGCTCACACAAATAAAAGCATTTTGTCAGCCACAGAACGGTATCGTCTATTCGTTTTTGATTATTAAGCTTGGCTAACACAGATGCATATATATATATATATATATATAAAACTAAATTTAATAACAGTGCACATAATCTTAAAATTAATAATAATACAAAGATATATATATATATATATATATATATATATATATATATATATATATATATATATATATATATACATATACACACAGTATATACTGTAGAACAAAAACAAAAGACAATGAAGTAGCGCCTCTAGTATATCCTGACCAAAGCTATAAAAATAAAGAACTATTTCACCTAACCATGAGTGTGTCTAGTGGGGTGGTGTGATGATGGCTAAAACACATTGATAAGACCTGCGATCTCAAAAGGGATATACAGTAAGTACAAATTTAACTAGTTCATTATACACAATACTATTTAATAAGGATAAAAAATTAAAAAATATAAGAAAATATGCTGAATTAAAAAAATATATTTTCTTTAAAAAAATAAATGAATGAAAAAAATGAATGAAAAAAACCTTAAAAAACCTTTGAAAAAACAAAGTCCTGTTCCAATGTCAATAGCATCCAGGTTACTGCAGCCCGTTTCAAAGGGATCACCAATCCCTGACCAAATCTGTGAAAAAGAAGAAAAAAAAACAGGCGCACACCTAGTGCATTAACGTAATAATATATGTATTATAGGAACATAAAATCAACAAAATGCCCACTCACAAGAGTACTGAAAAATATAGCATTTAGGAGATAGGCTCTCGTGTGCCAACAACACGGTCCTCTCGGTCCGGCTCGAGGCAGCAGCGTCCTCCCGTGACCCTCCTTCATGTAACCGGATAGCTGGAAATGTCCTTCCTATGGATGTTTCAACGAAAGGAGTCCCTCTGGAAACCAGCAGTTAGAAAATCTTTGTTCCGGTAGCAGAATCACAGGAAACACAGGAGCCAAACGTCTCGCATACGAAAGTACCAGTGTTCATGGGCAAGTGGCGGCCTCAGTCAGACCATGCCCTATGCGTTTCATCATCGATGATGACTTCATCAGGGAATACCCACTAAACAACCCTTCACGGTATTTATAGGGAGGAATTTGCATACACTAATTGATTAATTACACACGTAAATCACAATTAACAAATTTAATAAATATCAGACAGTGTTTATGAGGACCCAATTTAGTTACTAGAGAATAAGTCCAAAAATGGGACACAAAGGGAAAATACAATTCGAGTGGAAATAATATATCAATATTATATTGTTCTTGAATATGCTGTCAACCATCAAATAATTGATAATTGATATTATAAGTAACAAACGAGATAATATAAATTTTGAAAAGAAAAGAGTGAACAATATGTATATAGCAAGTATAGTTGTAAAATATACCGAAAGTTCAATATATATTATAGACCCAAATTACTGTAGCAGAGACTAAATAACACCAGTTTATATGTTTTAAACTGGTACTTAAACACTCAGTTATTTAGATTTTCAGGATCTGGAGAAGACTAGTATTTATATCTAAGCAGACATTGTAACAGTATATTTTAATCAATAATATCTGCCAACACCCCTACATTATCTGTCTATTAGTAGAATCAAAAAAAAAATTTGGAACCAAAAATTAATAACCTACATAGTACACATTTTCAACATACCAAACATACCAAATGTCCCATATCAAAACATTAATTTGAGTACCAGGTTTAACGAATCCAATGTGGAGCCAGAGGAGCAGCAACAGATGGATTTACAACAAGAACAGAAAGAGAACATGGCTTGCTTGATTGTTCGTATTGAAGTGCTAAAAATGTGAATGTATTATGTGTATGATCATTACATTATGTAAACCTAACTATATATTTTTATAATTACAACTATATGATAGTGTGTGATTAATAAAACCGTATGTCACCAATTTACATTCATACATACGTGACACTTTGCATGTCATTGATTCCACCTCCGGTATTATTTGGAGAGATACCTTTCACTGGGCAACATGTGATGTATCTTCACTGTACACGTATATTGATCACACAAAAGGTATCCAGGCTATCAATCACTATCTTGAATTAGATTTAAATTTGCACCCTTCACAGAGGTTATTTCTTTTAGCATGTATTACATTTATTTTAAATCACAATTATTTTTTGTTTGAAGATATTTATTACTTACAAATCTGTGGAACGGCTATGGGCACCAGATTCGCCCCCAGTTATGCTAATCTCTACATGGGACTGTGGGAGAGTATCCATGTTTGGGAAAATGCTCATCTGGGGGGGGGGGGGGTCTGGTGTTCTATGGCCGTTTCATAGATGATATTATTATTATTTGGGATGGTGAGAGGGAGATCCTGGAAGAGATTCTAACATCTTTCAACGATAACCATATGGGTCTGAAATTCACTCACACTATACATCCAGATACCATAATTTTTTTGGATCTGGAGCTATTTATTAGTGGTGAACAGCAAATTCAAACAAAGACACACTTTAAATCTGTTTCGACCAATAGTTACTTACAATATGGCAGTAACCATTATAAAAAATGGCTAAACAATGTACCAAAAAGTCAATTCCACAGGATTCGGCGCAAATGCTCAATGGATACTGATTTTTTTGTTACAGGGCAAAGATCTGTAAAATAAATTTCAGGAAAAGGGCTATGACATGTCTATTGTTAAAAAAGCATTTTTAGAAGCCAGACTTCTAAATCGGGATACACTATTAGAACAATCAATAGCTAAATCAGAGTTGTTGCGTAAAACCAGGAATAAGGATAAAAAAGGGGGAATTACACCAAAATTTATTACTCAATTTAATCAATCCGCCCACCAAATTAGAAACATTCTAAATTACCACTGGAATATTATACGCAACAATCCCGTAATTGGTCATTTATTACCTAAATATGCCCCCATAGTATTCAGAAAAGAAAGGAGCATCAAAACTTTGATAGCCCCAAGCAAATTAAAAACAAAGAGAATAGTTAATTCCGATTGAACCAAAAACGTGGGGAACTTTGGATGCGGGAGAGGCCGCTGTCTTACTTGTAGACATATAGTAAAAACAAATACATTTTCATCATACTCAAATGGCACCTCATATGAAATAACAGATTATATCAACTGCCTAAGTGAATATGTTGTTTATCTTATTTCGTGTGAATGCGGCCTACAATATTTAGGCCGTACATCAAGGGCTCTAAGTACACGGTTCTTGGAGCACCGAAGAAATGTTATTCATGGGTGCCAAACACACAGCCTCTCCCGCCATTTTTGTACTAACCATCATAAGGATCCGAAATATCTATCTGTTATGGGCATTGAATTAATTCCCCCTTCCTATATGGGAGGGGATCATTTCCAAAGATTGTGTACAAGAGAAACGTATTGGATGTACATTTTGGATACTATACACCCAAAGGGACACAATGACCATATTGACATAAGTACCATAGTTTGATCACTCAATATTTTTGGGTTTTCTTCCGGAGGTCTGGGTTGAATGCTTATGCATTGCCTCCGGGCTATGGTCATATGCCTGGTAATTGAGGGTCACTTTTTGTATATATACACTATGTGTTTATGCCCTTTCAAAATAATTTGAGTATTGTAATTTTGAATTGGTAGTGTTGGTCAGTTTATAGGATGTACATCAATATCTCTATTGTTGTATCCGGTTTTTATTCACAAATAGTCATATATTAACTTCACTTATTATGCACATTAAATTAACACATTACACAAGTAGTACACACTAATATTTTATATTATTTATATTTAGGTATATTTTTATTACAAATAGTGAGATTCATATAATTTTAGACAATATTAAATATCTTCAATTTATGAGTCACATACAATTCATACACACATATAGTTGTTACATCACAATCACATTAGCACTTTTATTAATCACACACTATCATATAGTTGTAATTATAAAAATATATAGTTAGGTTTACATAATGTAATGATCATACACACAATACATTCACATTTTTAGCACTTCAATACGAACAATCAAGCAAGCCATGTTCTCTTTCTGTTCTTGTTGTAAATCCATCTTTTGCTGCTCCTCTGGCACCTCATTGGATTCGTTAAACCTGGTACTCAAATTAATGTTTTGATATGTGACATTTGGTATGTTGAAAATGTGTACTATGTAGGTTATTAATTTTTGGTTCCAAATTTTTTTTTTTGATACTACTAATAGACAGATAATGTAGGGGTGTTGGCAGATATTATTGATTAAAATATACTGTTACAATGTCTGCTTAGATATAAATACTAGTCTTCTCCAGATCCTGAAAATCTAAATAACTGAGTGTTTAAGTACCAGTTTAAAACATATAAACTGGTGTTATTTAGTCTCTGCTACAGTAATTTGGGTCTACAATATATATTGAACTTTCGGTATAAGTTACAAATATGATCATTATTACAACTATACTTGCTATATATATATTGTTCACTCTTTTCTTTTCAAACTTTATATTATCTCGTTTATTACTTATAATATCAATTATCAAATTATTTGATGGTTGACTGCATATTCAAGAACAATATAATATTGATATATTATTTCCACTCGAATTGTATTTTCCCTTTGTGTCCCATTTTTGGACTTATTCTCTAGTAACTAAATTGGGTCCTCATAAACACTGGGGCCTATGCAGAGAGCAGCGCTATTTCAAAACTCGCCATTTTTTGGAGAAAATCGCGCAGAAAACAGCAGAAAATGGCGAGTTACGAAAAACGCGCCAATTTTTTTTTTCTATTTCTAAAACTTTCGTATGCGAGACGTTTGGCTCCTGTGTTTCATGTGATTCTGATCCGGAACAAAGATTTTCTAACTGCTGGTTTCCGGAGGGACTCCTTTCGTTGAAACATCCATAGGAAGGACATTTCCAGCTATCCGGTTACACGAAGGAGGGTCACGGGAGGACGCTGCTGCCTCGAGCCGGACTGAGAGGACCGCCTTGTTAGCAAATGAGAGCCTATCTCATAAATGCTATATTTTTCAGTACTCTTGTGAGTGGGCATTTTGTTGATTTTATGTTCCTATAATACATATATTATTATGTTAATGCACTAGGTGTGCGCCTGTTTTTTTTTCTTCTTTTTCATATATATATATATATATATATATATATATATATATATATATATATATATATATATATATATTGTGACAACCACATCACTTTGAGGTCCCTTTGATCCCAAATAAGGCCGGAAACACAGTTCTTCTATTTACGTGGGGTTTATTTATAGGGGTTTAAGTAACATATTCGCAGGTCCACCGTCCCTTTAAGAAAACCAAACTAAAAGAAAAAGCATACATAAAAACCTATCCCGGTCAGGGATCTAACTTACTTCAGCCCTGTCTACCGGGCAGCCTGCTAAGCCAGTTCCCACCCCAAAACATGCCCTGGCATAGGCAATAAAGAAACAGCATAGGGGCCTATGCAGAGAGCAGCGAATTTTAAAATTGGCGAGTTTAATAAAAAGTAGCTTTTTTGGAGAGTTTTATTCTCCATATGCAGAAATGTGCGAATTCTGCTATGTTTAACATGAATGCGTGTGGCGAGTTTAAATTGGCGAGATGCGCGCTGCAGAAATGTGTTAAAAAAAATTCGCGCCTTTTTTTTCCCTTTGCTATTGCCGCGAGCGGCAGCTTCTTGCCAACTTTTTCTGGCGAGGCAAAAAGGAGACAATCGCGCCATTTTATTGGCGCGAACAGCAGCTAGATGCCGTTCGCGCCTCTCTGCATAAGGATATTTTTAAAACTGGCGAGATGGAGGTTCTCGCCAGCCGCGAGGCGAGTTTTAGAAATAGAAAAAAAAAATTGGTGCGTTTTTCGTAACTCGCCATTTTCTGCTGTTTTCTGCGCGATTTTCTCCAAAAAATGGGGAGTTTTGAAATAGCGCTGCTCTCTGCATAGGCCCCATAGTCTTTTGTCATATTGTAGCAATAGAAAGGGTTTTGCTTATCTTAGTCCATTTGGCGATGTCCCTGCTTCAGCACGGCTCTTTCAGCAGTGTCTCTCACTCTCTCTCAGCTTCTTTATACTGCTTCAGCACGGCTCTCTCAGCAGCTTCTCTCACAATCTGCCAACTTCTTTAACCAACCTTTGGTAGCTGGGGAGCCCCTTCTGCCTGCCTGCCTGCCTGCCTGCCTGCCTGCCTGCCTGCCTGCCTGCCTGCCTGCCTGCCTCCTTCTCTGAGGGAAAACTGGTCAGTCTCTCTCACTGCCTCTCTGGCTTATATATATACTTATTTAAGTTACGGTGGGTAAAAAAAGTGACAAAAACCCTCCACAGCAAAGCATATAGCAATTGGAAATATTCCTGTATACTCATTTGCATGTCTTAGATAGGTCTGCAATCACCATTATCATCCAGCACACAGCACTTCCACTGCAGCAAGGGATTCTGGGAAATGACATGCAAATGGACACACAGTGTCACCGTTTGCTTCAAACCATTTTTAACATGGTTCCCTATAGGCTTAAGCTTGCTGCATGGTCACAACTTTAAGCACATCCAGGGTTAAGATGCATAGCCAGAAAACCCACCCACAGACAGCCGTTTCGACCTTAATGGGTCTCATCAGTTTGGGTTTGGTTAACTGGCTATGCAATGATGCAATGAGGATGGGGTTTTCTGGCTATGCATATTAACCCTGGCTGTGCTTAAAGCTGTGACCATGCAGCAAGCTTAAGCCTATAGGGAACCATGTTAAAAATGGTTTTGAAGCAAAAGGTGACACTGTGTGCCCATTTGCATGTCATTTCCTAGAATCCCTTGCTGCAGTGGAAGTGCTGTGTGCTAACGGTGAAAGGCGGGGTTGCATACCTGTCTAAGACATGCAAATGAGCATACAGGAAATTTTCCAATTGATATATATATATATATGAAATGTGGTCGGTTCTGGGTTTAGATCTTGCTGGGATTGTGTGTTTATTCATTTAATTTTCATCTTGTATCAACAGTTTGTAGGTTAGTGGCCCCTCCTGCCAGGGTTTAAGCTCACCCCATCCCACTTTTTAAGTAGCTTTTTTTTCATGTTCCTTTGCAGGATAGGTTCACTGAGGCCCATTCTCCCTCCAGCAGAGTTAAATGAGAATTTGTACAGATAGTGTTAAGTCCTGCATACTGGTCATGTCATGAAGTGGCTGCAGGCTTATAACACTTTGACCAAAGGGTTTAACTAAATGAACCTTACTCATGAGATTGTTATCACTGAAGTATTCAACTATGTATTTTGTCACATTGTATGTAGCATTGGCACTTTTGTCTTTTCTAATAAGAAATAATGTTGGCAAATTTTTTTGTGGATTCGAATCTGCCTCTGATCAAGCAAGTTCCTTTGGTCCGCAGTTATGGGGATCAGTCTCAAAAATGGCGCTTTGCTATTTGCAGATTTTTTTTAACATCAACAATCCATCCATGGATTCTACAATCTTCTGACGGATTTTAAGAATCTGATTTGCGAATTCATCAATCCGGATGCAGATTGCTGAATCCACCAGTGGATTGTATCCAATGCGGTTTGGAATTCTGCTGAGCAGATTGAAACTACTGTATAACAAACCGTCAGTGGATTTTACACTGCGGATCAGATTTTGAATGGCAAACTCAGGAAATTCCGAGAAACGGATTTGGACTGGTTCAACTATCTTAAACATAATGCTGGAGATAATAATCTATATGTAAACTTTAAATCGATGCTGGAAATGTATGTATCTATGTATGTACAGTATGTATATCTTTATTATATAGTGTCATCCAAGTACATAGCATTTTGCAGCAATAATCCACTTAACATAATATTATAACAGATAGTGGGAATAAGCGCTTCAGACACGAAAGTAACAATAGGAAAGGGAGTCCTTGCCCTGAAGAACTTACAATCTAAATTATCGGTCTCCATGAGGGTGTCTCTAGATTTTATGAATTTTAGGTATACAATAAAATATCTGAATTATAAGATGTTTAGTAATTAAAAAATGATTGTTAATAATATTTTTTATTTAGTCCCCACCAGGATGGTTTTAAGAAAATTCAGAAATAATTTGCTGGATCTTTAGATAGGACATTGTAAGTTTTCGAATCTTCTAAGATTCTATTAGCCTCCTATATATAGTACAATACTCTTAGCTCATGAACACAGTGCCTGTGAGAAAAACAAGAATGACATTTCACTTTGCTATGGTGGTTAGCTTAATCACATCTTGACGAAATCATGAATTACAGTATGAATACTAAGAAAAAACTTCTGTAGTTACTAAATGTTGCTAAAATTTAAGGCCTTGATACGCATATTTTTTTATTTCTGTAAAAAAAAGTTTACTAAGAATTAAATTATTTCAGCAATAAAATCAGTACACAATAATACACATAAAATAGTTATACAAATCCTTTTATTGAGGGTTAAAATAAATGCTAGAAGGAAAGGTATATTTTCACTCTCTTGTTCAAAAACTGTTCTATACAAGAAAAAAAAACATAATCTGCCAAACTACAGAAATTCAAATGTAATTTCACATTATTGAAACACTTCATAACAAGTTTACTGTGGTTTTTATAAAATTATATTTCATTTAATAACAATGCACAGAATCTTAAAATGAATAATAATACAAAGATATATATATATCTGCCCTGAGGAAGGTCCCGTTGGGAGGACCGAAACGTTGGCGGCCTTGTGTTACTGAATACACTTTTTTGATACCATACCTGCAGTGTGCTGTCTCTTTTTGGCTATCAGGATCCCCTGGTCTCCATATGTCTATATAAATATATATATATAAATATATAAATATATATATATATATATATATATTAACACACAAACCCAGCAAGCACAAACACCCACACCCACCTAATCTTGACTATATGTAATGCCACATAGAGTGCCACTTGGCTGTGGCACATGAATATAGCAAACGACAGGGGGTGCCCAGTGCTACATCCAAATGACAAAACATACATGGTAATAATTGCAAGAAATAATGCTTCAGTACTAATAATAATGCAAATACTACTAATAATAAAATATGTTTTTTTAGTTAGATATTTTGGCCAAAGCATCATAAGCCTGCACACCAAATGTCAAGGTACTGTAAACCATAATAAGTGCAAGTGCTTGCTGGGTATGTGTGTTAATTAATTTCTGACTGGAATCAGTTGTATGGAGGTTGTAGCACCTCCCCCAGAGCTCACATCTCCTCCCCCTTTTTAATGGTGGATCTCATATTGCCGCAGGTAAGGATTCTATTATGGTTCTTCCCCCTCATACAGACGTATAGGGAACAGATGAAGTGTAGTGTAGAACTTGCACTTATTATGGTTTACCTTGACGATTTGGTGTGCAGGCTTATGATGCTTTGGCCAAAATATCTAACTAAAAAACATATTTTATTATTATTAGTATTAGCATTATTATTAGTACTGAAGCATTATTTCTTTCAATTATTACCATGTATGTTTTGTCATTTGGATGTAGCACTGGGCACCCCCTGTCGTTTATATATATATATATATATATATATATATATATATATATATATATATATATATATATATATATATATATATATATATATATATATATATATATATATATGATAATAATAATAATAATATATATATATATATATAAATAATAATTATTATTATTATTATCATCTTTTAAAAAAAAAAATAATATATATATATATATATATATATATATATATACTGTATATCCATATTCAGAGTTTACAAGGGAATAGAGAGAGATAAGATAAATAGGTTATAAATATGTCAACATGCGACTCAGTTGCCCTGAGTAAAATACTGATATTATCTTTTGAATTATACCCTTTTCATTTAACAATATAAGCATCACATTTTAATTACAACACAGATTACATGGTACAGCAAAGAAGCCGTAAACAAAGAACTAATTTGTGTTGCTTCTGCACTTATCATTTGTTGACTAATTAGTTTCTCTATGAGACTCCAAGTGACTCTTATGAAGGAAAAGCTCCAGAGGATAGAAAGGTTAACTCTAAAGTGATTAGAAATATTCTATTAACATAATAATTAATAGTTATACTTAAAACAGGACAGCATTTCAGATCTTCAATATACTGTAGTGTCTTAATTAATTAAAATTTAGAGCTGGCATATCTCTTATTGCTACTTTTTCACCTTTGATAAACCATCATATTTAAAAAATGTAGTGTAATCTTTGTAGAGTGTAATTGTATTTGAAAAGTATAATATTTTTACAGTTAGCAATAGTTATAAATGATCATTATTACAGTACTTAGTGTAGCTTATTATTTGACATCGAATTATCACTAGTTTATGATTAATTTTATTAAGCAAACCATTTTCATTTAAATGTGTTATCTAATATTATTGTATTCCTTGGGCATTTTTAATGTGTCCTCGGAGGGGGGGAGTTCAAATTATTAGTACCTCCAGTTGTTTATATCCCTTTAAATCTACCTACAAATATCTTAGGCTGAGTACATGGTCAGCGCTTAGGCGCTGACCCTTGCTGTGGCACGCTGACTCTTGTCAGTGAGCCCCTGCAGCCGCAATGAGAGCGGCTTTAGCAGGGGCTCGTGCACGCTTCCGCAAGCGTGCGGAGGCGTAGCTCTTAAATTTTTTTTAGTTTCGGCAGGACCGGTCACGTGAGCGGTTTGCCCAATGAGGGCAAACCATCTCTGTGACGTCACTGGCCCGCCCCCCGACATGCCCCCGGACGGCACGCGAACTAAAGCCAGGGAAAGCACCCGCTTTCCCTCAGCCTCAGCGCGCCTCTGCACGGCTGCAGTCACCATGGACGCAGCCTTAGGGAGAAACTCTTGGACTAAAAATACTTTTACATCACAGGGGCGATGCTGTATGTGAAGTATAAAATACATCTTTACATTAAGTGATATTCGGAACAGGAAACATCTTTGTGACAAAGAGGGAGAATGGTCTTCAGACGAGACCCATTAGAATTTTGCGTAGATTTATTTATAGCAATATTGAGCTTCTATTTACACGTGGGGTACCTTCATAAGAGAGCAAATGTTTCCATGATTTTTGGAATTTATGACAGAAGTCTTTAAGGAAACGACTCAATTTTTCCATTTGGCAAATATACTATATTTTGTTTCTAATACTCGGGATAGCGGTAATGTTGTTTAATTTCCATATTCTGGCTATTTCACATCTTGTAGCTGTAGCTATATGTGTAATTAGCTTTTTTTCAGCTCATGCTATATTTTGAATGGTTTTGTTTATGAGGAAAAGCAAAGGATCTAAGGGTATGTCTCGATGTGAGATTACTTGGATCCAGGATTGTACCCATCTCCATAAATTGATCTGGTTAGCCTCCAGGCCTATCCAACTTCTATGTGATGGGTTTGCATGCCATGCCACCCACTGGGCGAGAGAAATGCCACGGACCTTCAGCTCCTACTGTTCAAATGCGCATTTTGTGTGCAAAATATGAGTGTACATTTGCAAACTTGTCATTTTTTAACATAAATTGTAGACAGACTACATTATTTGTGTCTCTCTTACTTTCGAGATACATTGGAGGAAGGCTGCTGCATCCACCATTGCTCCCATCAGAGAGAGGTTGAATCTCTGATATGCCATATATCTAAGGAAAATCTGTGAGTGGAAAAAACACACCTACATTATATTGACTTGTTATAAAACTGGATAAACTATTATATCTTTTTTCATTTTATGTATCAGCGTTGTGAATTTCCTGCGCTCCCATTATCTGGAAGACATCACTATCATATATAGACCTGGGAACGGTCTAAAAAGTTTTTTTTGAGCTGCTTTACATTATATTATCACACATTATTTTACACATTATTGGTGGTGGTTTAATGTTTGCACGTTCTTTCACAGTCACATCGCGATTGTGTTATAATATATGTTCACTTCACTTGAACACTCTTTTTTGGGGATACTAGCACGTATGTTAAGTTTTGCACTAGTACTTTAAAATTTAATAATTCCAATCAGGAGTGCCCTGTTACAACCCTTCTACCATTTGGCACCCACTGGGCAGCCTGGGTGCACTATAGTATGACAACAGACATGAAAGACCCAAACCTCCTGCTCTAGAGGTGTAGGTTAAAATGTTTCTGTTTATTCTGGGTCTCCGGTTACTCCTTACGAACTTCATAATCAGGGACTGGTCTGAGAATATTGGAGTTTATGATACATATTGGTAAGGTCTGGAAAAGATATAGCAGTCTTGCAGATTCAGCAGACTGTATTCTCCCAATCCAGGAAATATTCTAGTTACTGTAGTTATAATTTGGAGATCATTCTTAAGAGCCCATAGTATCTTAGGGCAGGGGTGCGCAAACTGGGGTCTCGAGACATTTCTGGGGGGGCACGGCATTTACAAAGGCTCCGCACTGAGTGTGTGAGGCCTCTGTAAACTTACTTACCCGGCTTCAGTCACACGTCTACATGGCAACGTGGCATCAAATGACGCCCATTGCCATGGAGACCTGACAATAAATGATGCCGCGGGTCACATGACGTTACATCACATGACCCCGCAGTGTCATTTGACTCAACATTAGAGGTGAGGAGGGTGGGGGGGCGCGACCGAGGAGGAGAGCAGGAAGGGTGGAGGGTTGCAGCGCAGGGAGTTTGCTCACCCCTGCCTTAGGGTAGTTTGCTTTATAGAGTGTTTCATAATTGTTAGTTATGAACACCCTGAGATATTTAAAACCAATTTATTGCCACTCAAAATCAAAATGTAACTATTAATTTGACTGTATCCTTTTTAAGATTAATGTTCAAACCTTTGGATTTACTGTTATTGATTTTTAAATTCAGATATTTTGTTGAAGTGAGAGCTGTTACTAAATAGGAAAGGAAGGGATGTCGAGGGATTAGAGATTGAAAGAATAACATAATCGGTGAAAAGTGCCAATTTGTGTGCTTCGTCCCTCGCATGGATACCTGTAACATCACATAATTCCGGATGTGTGCTGATAGTGGTTCTATGCACAATGAAAATATTAGAGGGGATAGTGGGCATAAATGTGTTGTACTGCTATATATCTTAATCTTGCTTGATGCGTAACCTTGGCTGACCACCCTGACAGTAGAGCCTGTGTATAGTGCTAGCGCTGCTTTATGGAACAATCTTTTGAAACCAAAGTCTCAAAGAGTCTCTTGCATATATACCCAGTCAATATGATCAAAAGCTTTTGCAGCATCGAGTCTAAGCAGCATTGTGGTATTTTATTTTTCTTTGCCAGAGCTGTTAATCCTTTTATCCATCAATATTGTTGGTAGAGTGCCTCTTTGGGATAAGACCATTTGGTCTGCATGGACTAGCATTGTAACCAATCTGTTTGCCGGGATTTTTGAAAATATCTTGATATTCGTGTTAATCAGAGATTTTGGCTGGTAGCTTCCGCAACTTGTCCTTTCTTTACTAGCTTCATGGATTACAGATATTGTTGCCTAGAACATATTTGGGGAAAAGATGAGTTAACCAGGATTGAATTAAATACGTTCAGAAGGTGTGGGGTGAGAACTCTGGCAAATTTCTATAGTAGATGTTGTTAAAGCCTCCTAGGCCCGGAGCCTTTGATGTTTTTAGGTCTTGAATAACTTGGTGTATCATTTCTGATGTTATTTTTTGGTACCGTAATGACCTCAGTGGTAAATCAGCTTCATTGGGATCATTTTTGATTTGGTCTTCTGATTGGGAGTCATGTGAGTCTTTTTTCCCATCATACAATAACTCCCCAAAGGGGAGTGACTGAATCAGTATTTTTCTGTCCATGTTTTTATATAAATAAATCTTTCTGAATTATTCACCCCACGACTGACGCTGTGCACAGTTTTTTTCCCCTTTGGGGAGTTATTGTATGCTGATTTGCCCATACCAAGGAGCACGCAGACCAGAGGCTCTACATGCCGTTTTGAGATTGCAGGCTGCAGGCTGCCGTATTACACACTTCATTACCTACCTTGCAAATGTGACGCGGAGCTGATCGGGGAGAGAGGCTGGGAGTCCTGTCGGACGTTTCTGCGGACAGAGTGCTGTGCTGCAAAGACCGCTGCCGGAAGGAGTGGCAAGCAGGGGGACACTGAGACCCTACAACTCGACATCGCCAGTGCCATAAGTGATGAGCCAGTCGAGGTACACATCCGGACAACACATATGAAGTGGTTGAATAACAGACTTACCTGAGATATATATACCACGATTCCCCCCACCTATCAGCCGGTCACCATGCTGTGAGTAACAAACTCTCATTGAGAGTAAAAATCCTTTCACTTTACAGCAGAACTGTTCCTCTGATCTATAAGACTGGTGAGAGACTTTTGAGCACCGAAATTAGGAGCTTAATTGCTCTGAAGTTTGTTTTTTCCCCATCATATAATTTGGTGTAAAATTTCTGAAATTCAGATACTATTTTTTCTGGGTTTGATGTTAGAGCTACAGATTGGAGCCTAATTGACCGAATGTTATATGTTGGACAGCGGTTTCTTAACTTTATCGCCAGCAGAGCATTCCCTTTGTTAGCTTTTTAAAAATATATATTTTTTTCAAGTGATAGCTTTTTGATGTGAGGAAGATATTTAACTCTGCTCTTGCCTCTATTCAAGGATTCTAGTCTTAGACTCGATGGTGTTTTTTTGTGGGCCTTTTTGAGAGAATCAATTTATTTTGAATTCGATTTATTAAATCTATTCCCGTTTTTTTCCTACTTGCTGCTATTGCGATTATTATGCCTCTTATGGTGGCTTTGTGCACCTCCCATAACAAAGAATTGGATGATACACTACCTGTGTTAATTTGAAAGAAAGACTCAAAGTCTTGTTCTATTGCTTTAAGAGTGTCGATTGTCGGGGAGCTTTAATAAGGATTCAATCAGTTTTCATTATGGCTTTGGAGACTTGAAGTCTAGGTTCATTATTGTTGTTTCTATTAAGGCATGGTCAGTCCAAGAGATTCAGTTGAACCCTATTATAACGCGGTCCTTGGGGTCCACGGAATGAGACCGCATTATAACTTTGCAGCACAAGGACTTACCGGCATCTGCATTTCTCTCCTCTCTGTGGCTCGCTCTCTCCTCTCCCTGCGCTCTCCTCTCCCTGACATAGACTTTCGAGCGCAGCGGAGGGTCACATGACACACACATCCCCATACACCAAGTGGAATTTTTTTTCCATTTAAACATTCAATACTTTATTGCTAACAGACACATACACACACCCCTACACCATGTGATAATTGAACATGAATACATTTTATATAATATACATGCAGGCAAAATTTACGCGTTCCCTTTAAAAAAAAAAAAATGGATGTGTTTTTAAATCGGGAGCCACATTTAGACCGCGTTATAAGTGAATCCACGTTGTAGTGGATCGCGCTATAACAGGGTTGAGCTGTACTATGAATTTGGGACTAAAAGGTGTGGGAGATAAATCTGGCACTCAGAAAGATGTAGGCCAGCCTAGAGTATGGTTAGTGGGGAAAGGAAAAAAAGTGTAATCTTTTATGTGAGGATTTGGTTATCACCAAGAGTCTACCAGTTGAAGGGTATCCAGGCCTTTTTCAGAGCTCAAATATCTTGGATTTTAGCTTTGGATGAGGGGTATTACTGTAGTTACTCCTATTCTGTTCATACTCCTATTCTGTTCATTTATGGTGAGTTTGAAATCAGCTGCAAGTATTATAAGGCCTTCTGCTATATTTATAGTTTAAGTTATGGTTTGGCCTTAGATATGCTCGGATGGGATGACAATGACAATGGGGCCATCTACCCCTACCATGGTCCGATCCGCCACGCCTACGTCCAGCAAATGCATATAAGCCCTGTTAGCCTGGTTGAAACACCCCTACCTAGGTCATACAAGGCTCTGATTGCCTTAAAAGGGGGCTTTTAGTCTGTGTTGGGCCTCAGGCCGCATAGTCCTAACAAAGACTGGTTTTGGACTGGGCCTCATTTTATGTAACAGCATTTTCCTCCCCTCCCTTTCCATGAAAGTCCGCTGGTTAACCGATCAAAAATGTGCAATCACTGAAATGGGAGCGGGGGCCACCGAACGGGAGTCCATGGTTCTATAAAGGTTAGTGGGGTATAGCAGGTAGCAAAGATAGGAATACCCCAGCTCACCTCCCAGGACCTGCTCGATTAATCCCCAGCCATTGAAACTCCTGGCAGTCCGCTCAGGCTAGGGGTAGAGGGAGGCTAAGAAAAGATACCCCCATAGGGGGAGTTTGAAGAATCAAGATTGTTTTACGCTACCTCTGACCCTTTAGAGTAAAACAGGTTCTGTAGGAGGAAACGACAAGGCTCCAACGGCAGGCTCAGCTCCACTCACCACCACGCCATGTCAGCACGAAGAGGACAGCTGAGAAATAATGAACCCCATGACCACATCCCCAGTGTTCAGTATGACTCGAGGAACGACAGGCTCCCAGATAAGAGATTCTTCTGTATCCTCTTGTTTCACGGGGGGGAGTTAAATGTTGTTGCATGCTTCAATGGATGTAATCGCTGGTGTTTCGGTATGAGCCTGCAAATTCTTCCTTTACCGTGTTGTAGTTCACGTGGGCTCTAGGACTGTAGGGGTCCCCGACCTAGGCCTGTTCTGGGCTGATGCCTCTTCAAGGCCTCATTTTTGAAAGAAGGACGGGTCATCTGCTGGTTCTCTCAGCATGTAAGTGCGACCTTCTCGTATTACTACTAGCTTGAACGGAAAGCCCATCTATATATGATGCTACTGTCCCTTAATTTGGCCATTATATTTGTGATGTTCTGTATTCTAACTAGGGTGCAGGGGGATAAATCCGTAAAGACCTGCAGAGAGATATCAAATTTTAGGTCTCCGATTCCCCTGGTCGCTGCGTTGAAGGCCTCCTTAGTCTTGAAATAATGAAATCCTATTATCACATCCCTCGGCCAGTATCCAGACGGGGCATTGCTCTAATGGCTCTATGGCATCTATCTAGTGCCAAGGACTCATCGTAGCTGAGGTAAGCTAACTTCCCATAAACCCATTTATGTCAGTCTCAGATTCTGTGATACCTCTAATTCTAAGATTGTTACGTCGATCTTTGTTCTCTGCGTCTTCTTGTCTGTCGCAAATTTCAGTGATCTGGGATCTCAACTCTTTTAGTTTAGTCCATGCGGATTTGGTATGTAATTGAGGCATCCATCTTGGATTACAGGACATCAATTCTTTCACCTAAAAAGTCTATATCCTCTCTTAGATCAGCCACCGCAGCCTGTAGTTGGAGTTATATGTTACTAAAGAGGTCTGTTATAACCTTTTTGTAGAGGGAATTGTAGTAATCTCTATTTCTGAATTTAATTTGGGTTGTTGGGGAGATTGGGGTCTCATGGGTTTAGGGAGCTTAAGTAGTTCAAAGGGAGGATATCGGGTGCTCTAATAGTTCTGAAATGTAATAATTCAATAAAATGTCCAGGAATAAATAGACAAAAAATAAATAGTTCTTGCATGGAGTGGGTAATAGGATGATAGTGAGATAAGTGAGATATCTCATACAGGCATACCCCGCATTAACGTACGCAATGGGACCGGAGCATGTATGTAAAGCGAAAATGTACTTAAAGTGAAGCACTACCTTTTCCCACTTATCGATGCATGTACTGTACTGCAATCGTTATGTACGTGCATAACTGATGTAAATAACGAATTTGTAACAGGCTCTATAGTCTCCCCGCTTGCACACAGCTTCGGTACAGGTAGGGAGCCGGTATTGCTGTTCAGGACGTGCTGACAGGCGCATGCGCGAGCTGCCGTTTGCCTATTGGGCGATATGTACTTAATCGCGAGTGTACTTAAAGGGAGTGTACTTAAAGCGGTGTATGCCTGTATATAAAGTAAGAAACCCTCTTGAAGGAAACATACAATGATGGTGTCCCACTGTGCTGCAACATCATTGGAGGTACACATTCACTGCAATTTTGAATAAGACAGTGATACTCACATTTCTTCTTGAGCTAGTTCCTTAGGCATATAATTAAAGTCCTTACCCACTCCTAGATCTTCTTGACATCTTCATATGGTGTGACTAGCTACAAGTTGACGAATCCAGATAGTAAAAAGTAAAAACAGCAGCTCACTGCCTATGAGCCAGGTTGAAGTTGTAATAAAATTATTTATTGAAAAACATTACTGAAAGGAGGTGTAGGAACCCTACACCTCCTTTAGGTGATTTTTCAATAAATCATTTTATTACAGATTCAACCTGGCTCCCTTGGCAGTGCGCTACTTCCTTAAGAACTCTGGAAGTTCGCTTTGTTTTTTCCCCTGCATTTTGTCCACCTTTTGAGGCATGATAACATACTTTTCCCAAATGTACTGTATGGTATTGCACTGTGTATCTTCATTGGTGGCAATTGAGCTGATTGAGTGTTAGAGTGCACTATTCAGGGCTGAGACTGCTGCCTTATGTACCAGCTCTACATGTGTAGCAAACGTGCCAAGATTAGAAAACCGGGAATATTTTGATTGACATTTTCAGCTCCAGTCTTTGGGACTCCATAAAAGCTTCACTGAAACTACATTTTGACAAAAAGGTTCCAAGGTCAAACTTTATGTGTGTGAATAGGGTACAGGGTAGTTACTAGCTAACTCGGCATTAGGCAGGGGAGAAAAAAAGGAGGGAGAGAGAGAGAAAAATATATATTTTTTATAATTTCATTTTTTGTGACTTCTGTTCAACCTGAATTAGGGGAACAGGTTGTAGCTGTGCTGAGCTAAGTAAAGTTAATTATTCCACCGCATTCAACCTCAATCTTTAGAAATTGCTATGGTTTAGAGGGAGTATGTCAGAATGATTAGGATTTGGTGGCTATTGTACTTCTATGCTGGGGAGTGACATACCACCAGGATAACATTTGCCAGCACAGGTTTATCTCTGTCATCGTCAAATAATTTGGTCTCTCCAATGTTAGTGAGTATTAATGCTTTCTCTGTTTAGACAGATCTGTGAGCAAGAATTGCAGCATTATGAGTTGTATGCAGATACAGGTCAGGGTGTTGGCAGTGATGCTGGAGCAGGGCCCAATTATAGTCTGTTGTAGTGCCCTATAACTGGTTATAAAAGTGTCCCTGTTTCTAGTATCAGCTGCTCCACGTGACTCTGCTACCCACAGCACCTCTGATATATCTCTGCTCTATCTTGTGCTAAAGAACCATCAGCAGGTTGTGCTGATGTTGAGAAGTTGGGATGTGGTTATGGTTCTGGAGGCACTGCAAAAGGACAGAGGTTGGGATTTTGGCCATCATTGACACGAATGCTAGAGACATGACTTGGTCAGGTGCATCAGTTGTTGCTGGTGAAGGTGAGGGGGACATTTGAGGTGATGATGGTTCTTCTACTGAGTTGAGTGAGGAGCATTCTGGGGAAATGGAGGTGAAGGAGCATTGTGGTTCCTCTTCTAGATGTCACCTATATAATTACTTGCCATCTGGAGATGTCTGTACAGCAACTTTATCTGCAGTGATATCACCATGATGTATTGGGAAGGCTCCATCAGCAAACTTATACTTGAGGAGTGCCCCTACCACAATGCCCCATAAGAGGAGGTCACCCATACCTACACCAAGGCTGCATACTGTACTAGGCCCATGAAGACGTCACAGTGAGAGTAATACAGAGAAAGATTGGGACAAAGTCCAGTGCCACTGAACATGCTTTGTAACAGTAACAATGCCATAACAGTGTGAACTGTGTAAATTCTTGTCTTCATGGGCAGCATCAGAGCATGCTAAAGGCAATGCCATTTCTGTTTCATGGTTATAGATATCCAACATCATCTCATCCTCACACGTAAAGCATTTGCTCAAACCCAACTAAATTCCTTTGTCCTACTAGTCTTACGTTCACTTCCTGTACCTTACTGCATGGGCTCTGTCACTTGGGAGAACATGGAATAGTCAATGGGTATGACAAAGGTATGCACTCAATACTCTTACTGATTATATCTTTGCCATTTTCAGTTTGGGATTGTGGTGTAATGGTGATAGACTATCATTTATTTTCTGAATGAATAATGGTGTAGGTGGTACACAATCCTTATGACTCTTATTCTCCAATATACAAATCATCATGATGCTTTCTTCTATGCTTCCTCCTCTTCTTGTGACATAGTTTAAACAGTGCTGCTTTTGCTGTGGTACAGTCTTGCTGCTACTGAGTCTCCAGTCAACCATTAGTTTTTTCTTTTATTGTCTTGTTTGTTATTTAAAAAAAATACAATTTAAAAATTGTAATAAAAATATCAGAAACAAATGATAGATTTTTCTACTTTTCAAGAATGTTTTTTTCACAATTTTTAGAATTTTTTTACTCTACTGTAATAAGAACATCCTATTATCCCCCCTAACCTGCCCATATCATGTGCCTTATAGGACATTTGCCCATTAAAAAGCCCTCAACTGAGACCTAGATAGGCACATTGCCTATCAATGAACACCCTAAATAAATAGAAGTTACTTACTCCAAACTGGGAAATAAATCTGACCCACGAAGGTGGCATTGATGTAGACTTGGGCTCTCTGTCCCGTGGTAATTTCATACAAATTGCTAAACCATCTAAGTGAAGTTTTTTCACACTGAATCTCACTTGTAATGTAAAAGAATGTAATTGTGTATGGTACAGATGTTATAAATGCTTGCAAATTGTTTAAATATTATAATTGTTAATGTATCAAAAAGTAATTACAATAAGTTTGCAGTCCTAATGTTCTTAAAATTTTTCTGATGTGGCCCCTTTGAAAACTTGTTGTAAAGTCCTGAACTTCAGCCACATATATAATAAGTGACTCAAAGGTCTGACAGCGGTATGTCTATGCTAATTTATAACTAATGTACAGTAGGTAGCATATCAGTGTTAACCAAACTGGAACTGGTTGACTGGTACTGCATACTAGTAGATATATGAGACAGGTTTGATACTGGTACTGTATCTCTATACAGATGTAGTCAGATGAATTTCCCTTCCAGATACCTCAAAATATTTCCCAAAGAAAATCAGCCAAACGAGAATCAAAACAAACTAAAAAATATTTTCGATTCCTTATCAGACTCTGATCTCGCTGTCATACAGATCCCATTTTAGGATAGCAGAGGATGAGGGAGGTGAGGGGATGGAGAAATCCGGAAAGAAAAAAAAAAACAATTTCTGGGGGGTTCGGATTAAAGAATTGTTGTGCTGATGCAATGAACTGTTATTTATTAAAGAAACAGCAGAACAGCTCATGCTTACAGAAACTGAACTTGTTTAGTAATTTGCCAATAGAGAAGTGTCAATTAGTTTCAGTTCTCTTTGAACAATCACCATTTTATGTTTAGATTTAAGTAATTTAAAAAACAACATAAAGTTTGATTGAACATTATTTAATGATATGTAAGGCTAAAAAGATTTTTAACCTTCCAAATTCTCAATTTTTATGCTAATACTGTACTTGTGAAATTCCCCAATTTTCTATTTATTTTGTCAATTTACACAATCAAATGACTTAAACTGTCATGAACATTGGGACAAAGCTCCTCTCTGACTGAGGTATTTTTTTTTCTTGGCAAAACGTATTATATTTGTAACTCTTGACCTGCCTCAATTGTCCAAAATATTTTTGAATACTGTATGTACAAATACCTTTCACATTTCCGTCAACCAACCTACTCTAAAACATTTTAGAATGATATAAACTAGTGTATTTGGATTTTAATGAACAATTATCATTTGTAGGATTATGGATCAAAAGGGAATAATATAGTATGTTACCCGCATTTTGACAGTTTATTGGATTTTAATATTCAGAAATAGATTTCATAGAGTCTGTTTTCATACATATTATAATTAAATGTATTTAACATATGCACCAGTTCTTATTTTAAAATATATATTTTTAGGAGTCTCTTGAATTAAAATTTAATATTTATTTTAAAACCAAACAAGTTTATTGGAGCCAAAGTAAGCAAACTCTCCCACAAATTGTAACAATGTAAATGTTGACATAGACAAACAACAAATAGACCATAATATCCCGCAAATCTGATACCTTTCTTTCATACATACAAGTTATCATACACCTGTCATTGAGGTTAAATATATTATACAGTATCTGTCATCTGCTTTGATAAAATCTTTTTATTTTCCCTCCATGAGAGAAAATAGGCAGTTTGTAATGTGCTGGGAAGGAAAGATGGCATATTCTGTTTGATCTATAACCCTGAACTTTCTGCACTAATCTAATATTGAGGCAAATAGCTTTCAACTGAAGTAATAAAGTATCAAAGTAAACCAGCTTTACTGAACTTTAAACCTTTTGATTGCCAAAGGGTAATGTGGTATAGAGTTCCATATGCTTTTTTGGCTCCTGAATCATTTAATCATCATTACAGTACATTTTTGTACTCCAGTGGCCTACCCTTGGTGACTCCAGAGGTGACTGCCTCGCCTTTGTGCCTAAATGAAAATGGTAGAAAAACTTTTTAATTTCAAGTGATACAGAAGAATTCTGATTGCCATGCCAAGAGCACACATGGTAATGACTTGCTTCTATTATACTTCCTAAAAGTTGTATGCTTGTATTCATGAGCATTGCTGCATGGCAGAGCTTTTTCCCAGATTAGTCTTAATGCTGAGGTAGTGAGTAGCATGTAAATATGTTGTTGACTGCTAATTATTAATTTGCATACATTTGCATGCTCATTTGCGATACAGTCGTTAAATGTAACTCTTGCATATGCAGTTAGACGATGTATATTCATTTATATGCTATTTAGTCTACACTTACTGTTGCGGCAGACTTTATTCTAACAAATCACCGGTTTGTCCCTGGCTTGTTCCTGGAATGCGACGCTGTTCACCCGGATCATGCCGCGTTCCCAGCAGGGGTCATGCCCGGCTGACGCGCGGTTGATGTGTTAATTGATAATGGTTGAGGATTTAATAGGCTGCAATGCTTCGCGTGTCCGCCAGATGGCATAAATTCATAAATTGTAATGCAGTATATATATATATATACAGTACTGTATGTTAGGGGTTATAGGGGTTGTTGTTATACAGTATATATATATATAACAACAACCCCTATAACCCTAACATACAGTACTGTACACATACAGTACTGTATATGCACATCAATGATACTATAGGCCGGCGGGGGCGAGATGTGTTTGCAGCAGAGAGAGATCCGCTGCTCTCTCTGCGCAAACATCGGCACATTAAAAATTATGTATGTATGGAATGTATAGGCCAAGTTTATTTTTTTACATTCAGGGTTTGTTCCGTGGTTCCGCGTGAGACCTGTTGCGGTATCCCTCTGCTTTGTTTACATTCCGCGGTCACGTGATCGGGACCTTCAAATGCAGAGGGATACCGGCACCTCATAAAGGGGCCTGTATCTCGGGGAGCATGGGGTCCCCGGACCTAAAACCACAGCGGTTCAGCTCCGGAGACCCCCTGCACATCTACACTATGAATAAAAATGTATTTTAAATAATTTTTAATGTGCCGATGTTTGCGCAGAGAGAGCAGCGGATCTCTCTCTGCTGCAAACACATCTCGCCAGGGGACGGCCTATAGTATCATTGATGTGCATATACAGTACTGTATGTGTATGTTAGGGGTTATAGGGGTTGTTGTTATACAGTATATACTGTATATATACAGTAAATACTGCATTACAGTACAATTCATGAATTTCTCGGCTTCAAAGACAACAGCTCGCAAACGCCCCCATGAGTTTTTACACGGCATTGCAGTATTGCAGCCAGCGGGAATAAAATGCTTAAATCACAGCTGCGAAAATAACGTAATACACCCCGGGTGAAAACGACACAAAACCGCAGATAACCGGGATAATCTGAAATTCGCGGAGCTAGCCGAGTTAGAATAAAGTTGGTCGCCTCTGTATCACTGCAATAATGTGAGAGACATTGCTGCCTTATTTAAGCTTTAAACCTTTGATAACACACAGCTATATTAATATCGAAGTTTAGTAAATCTAGGACCTCAAGTGATGATCATGAATTTGTATAAAGCAGGAATATGGACCAAATATCTAAAGACTTGCTTCTGTTTATGTTTCTATCTCATAAAAGTGGGTTCCTCAAAAATATTATTTTGTTCCCATGTTGTCTTTATATAATGTTTGTTGTGTAATGTTAATGTAATAATGATTAACACACTTTTGCATCAATATGTAGTTTAGTGTGCAGAAAGGATAAAGACAATTGAACTCAAGGACACACATCAGAAAACTGGATGCTTATTTATTGACGCAATGTTTCATTTGTATGGATATAAGATGCCAAATTACCTATAGAGTTAAGCTCCATCTATCCAGGTCCTGATCCAAGAAGTTAATTCTCAAAGAGAAAAAAGCCTTTTCATTAGGGGATCTTAGGCAAACAGAATGTCATACTTAATTTGCATATGAGTATATTCAGATGTCATTTACATCTTGCCAATGGTAAAATATTAGCGTTAATATAGTCAGAGAATCAATTGCATTATATGCAGGTACTCATCTGTCTTAGTAATATAATAAAGAAAAGAAAACACTACAGAGTATAAAAAAAAGAAATTATAAAATAAACATGTGTTGAATAGTTAAACCATCAGATGCAAATAGTCAGTGTATCACTAAACACTTTATAGAGATACATAATGTACAGTACCACAGTTTTCAGTGGCTCAGTAAAGGATGTACTGTAAATGGTAGGTAACAAAGTTTCCAATGGGTTCAGCTTGGATAGCCATGGAAACAATACTGAAGGGATCTAGTGATGAGGGTAAATAAATTCTGAAAAAGGGGAAGGGGAAACACAAATTGGATGTGCCCCCTAAAAGAATTCACTAAACTGCACTCCTACAATGTGTAAAATTTAACTTTTAATAAATTTTCTTAAAACATATATTACCAAAATGTTGTGTACTGTGAGTTAAAAATAAATTAAATCAACACTACCCAGCATCCATGTCAGTGAATGTATGATTATACGATCCCAATTAGCAACTAAATGTTGTTGGGATGTAGAGGACAGAGGATGCTATGAGTCAGGGTGTTAACCCCTCTGGAGCAACTGTAAGACCAGGTGGTAAGTATATACAGGTGTATACTGCTCAGTGAGCAATTACATAGATGAAAGTCCAACAGTCCTGCTTGAATATATACCACTAGGCACTTGAAGTGATAATTAATAATATGTAAAAATACACGTGCTTAGGTGGTAACGCTGACACATGCTATAATGATAGAAGATAGTTCACAACATAGTGGAGCTGGCACTCACTGCATTGTTATCAGTGAGTTACCCAGCAAAAACCTCTAAGTGAACATATGTCATGTGAAGCAGGAAGGCAGACTCACTGACTGTTGGAATAAATACCCAACCAATAAGGTCTACACAGATCGAACCAGGAGACTACAGAACACTACATTAAAACAGCTCCAAGTAGGAGACTGACAACATTGCGCGTCCAACGCGCGTTTCCCTCCAGCAAAGGAGCTTCTTCAGGGACAAATTTACTGGGGGAGAGAGGACTGAGCCCTTTTATACCCCTGCAGTACCTTGATTGCAAAATCAATGACTATCAGCGGTTTTTTCTAAATAAATTCTGGGATGAATATCTGAGCGTTGAAACATGCAACTACTACATCAACCGTTTAAGATATTTGTTATGAGTAGTTATATAAATTAAACACAACATACACACAACACACAAAACCCCAGCAAGCTCTTTTTGGGAACCCCTGAGCCCCACAAAATATATATGTATATAAGTGTCAAAAAAGGAGTGCTATTGAGTGTGGCAAATGTATACAACAGACAACAGAGAAGCCCAATGATACATCCAACATGACAAAAATACACAGTAAAATACTTATATATTCTCTTGAAAGGGGTCATTTAGTTTAACCCGTTGACCAAAGCATTGTAAGCTTGCAAGCCACGACATGGCAGACCCTGTTCGAAAGTCCTAACACTACCAGATAAAATACTAATATACCTCTATTAGGATTAAAATTCTCATTTACCTATATTAGGAGGAGAAAGACCACATTGGATCTATATCCAGTAGAATGAAAGGACCTACTAACTTGGGAAGTGGGGAGGGGTGGACTTACAACCTGGGAAGGAGGAGCCACTAACCTCCAACAGCTGATACAGCTGAGAATAGTTAACAAACACAAAAACCCCTTTTCAAGAGAATATAGAAGTATTTTACTGTGTATTTTTGTCATGTTGGATGTAGCATTGGGCTTCTCTGTCGTTAGTTATATGAATAGTCAAAATGGCAATAGGGATGTAATGGAATTAATGCATTGTGCTTTAAGTCTTTATATACTTTAAGTCTTTATACGGTTTCATTTCTAATTGTCCTGATCTAAATGTATTCTATTGTATTCTACTGTACTGCAAATTAACCAAGCACACAGATGACAATGTACTGAATATTGTGCTCCCAGTTTCTTTGTTTAAGGACCTCTCTGTGGTCTGCTTTGTTTGCTTTAAGCCTATCCATAGCTAACCTGGGACCAATGCTCTAAACAATAATAAGCATGCCTTCGGGAACAGCTGAATCGCGTCTACAACTGATGGGGTGTGAATTGCTTATTCAGATTTGTTCTATTCAATGAAAAGACATGCAGAGGGAATATACCATAGTGTAAATGGGCAAGTAGTCTAAATATAATTCATATGTGTATTCACATGCATTGTTACATGATTATCACACAGACAGCGGACAATTCCCATCCAGCTCAGTCAGGGCCACTCTGGAGGAGGGAGTTTGGAGGGCCAGTCAGACAAACATGACCCAGGGGTGTTCTATCCTTCCTCTGGCTGCAGTTCCTGATGAGTAAGCACTTTATTGAAGGTGAAAAAAAGGAATCCCCTGGGGGGTAAGAGAAATCCTGCTCTACAACAAGAAGGGCATGAAAATAAGAATGAATCAGGCACCCAAATGGGAAGGGATAGTGCTAGCAATGAATTGGGTTTGAATTGTACTAGAAAAGAAAAAAGATTCCCTTGTAGCTGCATACAGAGAAACACCCTGCAGGTTTAAAACTTAAACTTTATTAGATATAATTTAAATAAATGGGCCCTGAATACGATGAATAGAACATATATAAAAACAATTGCAAATTGAGGAATGTGTGTGGATAGGAGGGATGCCAATGTTTTAATCTACGCCACACAATAACACCTTGGATTATCAACTTTAATAAGTACATAATTGTGGTTCCATGTTGGAATATACTGTAGATATCAGGTCAGATACTTGATTGTACGCCACACAATAACACCTTGGATGACCAACTTTAATAAGTGTTTAATTGTGGTTCCATGTGGGAATATACTGTAGATATCAGGAGGTCAGACACCTGCTTGTGGGGTGAGACACGCTACTAACAAGACCTTGAAGGGTCGATTTAGCAGCGTCACCTGCCTAATGAAATACAGGGATACTTCACCACCCACAAAAGGTTTTCAGACTTGGATATTGCTACAGAGGTATCCCACTTGGAGAGTGAGTGTACAAAGTTGCTTAGATGCTGAATCAGCTGTTGTTTAGGAAAGCACTTCCTCTGTGTATAGCTATGTCTGAATACTGGATTGCACATTGGTCTAAGAAACAATTGTACAACTGAAAGTTAACTGTGACAGTGTTCTAGCTCTCTTATATATCAATACTATCTAACTTTTGGGTAAGTATTAGCCAAAAGCCCCCCTAACTTATCCTCCTATGTCAGGGTGCTGTGCTGCCCACGGATGCAGTCTCCCTAAGCGCTCTGACCGGCAAACGCTCACACCTCTCCAATGAGTCGACCTCACACGGAAGTGACGTCAGATGTACCCGACATACGTTTCACCTACTCAGCTTCATAATTGAAGGTGGACATACAGCTGCAGCGGCCGTTATTCAAACAAATCACGGCGCCGATTTAGTGTGCGCTGCTGTACTCCATGCAGCATGAATGCGGCCAATCGCCCCAGGCACCCGCGCCTATCGCGATTGCTTTGTTGAATTTCATGGACGGGGTGCGAGAGAGAGTGAGGGAGAGTCACAGATACAGTATGTAACACACAAATAAATTTTCATATACACAACACTTTACAGAATACAGAAGCTGTGTGTGTTCGTGTATGTGTGTGTGCGCGCGCGTATATATACCGGTGCATATATATATATTTTTTTCTGCACATTTAATGTAGTGTTTCTTTTTTCCCCAAACACTTTTATTAAATCAATGGTGCGTCTTAGATTCGAGGAAACACGGTAGGTGGGAATTAGGGTGTCCCCGGAGATAAAACTAAAGGTGTTGATCACAAGAGGCAACATCACAAACCTCATTAACTCCCTCCCTCGGGGCATATGCCTCTTTTCTGCACCCTCCCTCCTTTGGGGAAAATGTCCCTCTTCCCTGCCCTCAAGGGCACATTAAGAAAAATATAGCAGTTGTTAATTAGTGTGCAACAAGCTGTACATTATCACGCTAGGTACCAGTATATCTTCCTTTAGAAACCTAGAGAACAAGCAATGCTAAAAACTTTTAAGGAAAGCAATGCCAGGATATTGCCACTGCTTCTTGATAAGAAACCATCTTATTTACACATATTCCCTTTAGAGGGAATGTCAACGTTATCACTGTTTAATCCAGTCATATTAACAATCACATAATCAGTAGAGATGAGCAAAATTCTCAATAGATTTGGAATCCGACGTGGATTGACCAACTTTTTTTCATCAGCGGAATTCTGCTGATCAGTCTTAAAAAGGCAGATTCTGTATTTCTTTCTTAAAATCCAGAAGATGAATTTTGAAGCTGAACTAGGAATCAAAATCTATCCAACAGAATCAGAATCCGTCAAACAAAATTATTATGGGAGGAGTATATAAATAGGGGTACAGCCTCAATTTATAGCCATAGTGTTGTAAGCAGGGTATGGGTGTGGGTTGGTTGGCCAGCTGCTGCTATTGCTGTAGTACAGCAGTAATACATGTATACCTTATTTACTTAATAAAACCTAAAACCTTTAGCTTAACCCTTAACCTGTGATGGACTGGACTGACCCCTGTTTGGTACCCGTCCACTCCCTGGGCTGTTGCTTGCCTGGCTTCATTGATATGGACTTTGGTACTGTTTCTGTGTCTATTAAATTAATTATATAGCAGTATATTAAAATGAAATAAATGCAATTAATAATACTATCAATTAGTTTCAAGGAGACTTAAATGTATACACATTCAGTTTCTCTCATTCTCTGTCTGCACCTAGAAGCCAGTAGCCACTGCCATTCCATTACGAAAGTTGTTGACACATGAACACTGTGCAAAGTGCTAAAAACAGCACCTACTGTAGAGTAAATCAAATCACTCACTGTCAATTTTTTCTCTTCTCACTATTGTCATATCTCTCTGTCACTAGTCTAGTGCACTCTCTCTATGTATAAATATAGTTGCGTCTTGTGCTCTTGTGTATGTAGTATATATAAAAGGAGAAGGAATTGCTCAATGAGTAAATACTGTACACTGGTTGGCACTGAGTTTGAAGCAGGGGAACCTGGCGTCGGCTCCTTGTTTACTTGGGCAATTAACTTGATCTCCCTGTCCATCAGGCACCAAAAAATAGATTGTAATCTCCACAGGGCAGGGACTGTAGCTGCAAAATATCTCTGTACAGCACTACGTAAAACTAGCATGCAACAAACACAAAATAAGGAACAGATGATTGTTATTATGTCCTGATATGTAAAACCATAGAATTCAACGAGTGTGCACTTTCTTTTTCACACAACTGTATATAGCGTTAAGCGCATTTTTAGTGAACCTAAGAAGGTAGATGAGAGATAATCTCAGATGACAAAAAGATTTATGGAGACTTGTTACCCTGAAAGAAAACTTACTATTAAGTTTGAAAATGTTATACAGATCATATATATACAGTATATAAAGTCAATTTTGAATCAACATTGGAAAGTTTTGCTTTGCGACCCACATCTTTAAGGGCAGCTATTACAAACAGCCCCCATAGTGTTCCGCAAGGCCATGAACATCAAAAACCAACTAGTACGGTCAGAATGAGGGAACACGCTGTGGCTGCGAATGGCAGCTCAAGCTTCTTAGGTAATCAGAGATGTGACAGGTCACGCTACATTACGTGAAAAATTATAGCTACGGATACTTTTGCCTCTACCTCTAACAGGTCTGTGCATTCCATCAAAAGCTCCATTAATTGCTTAACAACACATGTGGTATATTTACTTTCATGCACATGTAACCTTCAATATATTGGTCGTACAAACAGCCACTGTGCTTGAGGTTCCTTGAGCACCATTGTGCTATCATCAAAGGTCTCCTCAATGTCCCTCTGACATTTCTCGTTGGTCCATTCTAAGGATCCTATGTGACTTAGAATCATGGGAATTGAGTCTGTCCCCTTCTCCAAATTAGGGGGAAACAGATTCAAGGCAGATGTCAGAGAAGCCTTTTGGATTTACACCCTTGGCATACTTTCACCCCTAGGACTCAATTAATGTTTGGACACAGGCATCTTAGTTTGACTTTAGACCAATCTGCTTCCTTCATATATACACGGTTATTAATGCATTCCGTTTCCAGCCCCCCGCTGCTGTAGTCAAATTTCAGCTTCTCTAGTAATAGTCATCTTCTGGTAGTTAGCTAGTTAGCTAGTTGTTAGATATTTGGTCTTTAGCTTTAAACCTCTAGCCTAGTTGTTATTTATATATATATATATATAGATGTAGTTCCCCTTAGATTCATTTATGGCGAGCTATCTGATTGATGTTACATATTATGTACTATATATTTCCTTTTCCAGCAAGCTTTTTAAAAAACCTCAATTAAGGCATTTGCACATATGTATTAGCACCTAGTACTTTCAGCTGAGAAGGGGGGACGATCAAAGTAATTGAGATGATTGGACTATGTATTTAAATACCGGACCTTCCCCTTCTCCACACTTCCCTTTGAGAAAGTTACCCGAGAGTGACGAAACGCGTCAGGGAGCGTCATTACGTTAGACGCATTGACACTGACATCATCACCGAGCACTGGAAGGAACTGATCCATGCGCAACTGCTGCAGAAGCCCCTACTACACGGAGCCATCTTCCAGGACTCTATTACAACAGTAATGAATACCATCTGCCCTGGACATCTGTTGGGACTACGATCCTGATACTGCAAGACTGGGACTGCCCCAAGACGCTGCAGACATTTACATGATGGTGGTGATTATATCACGCAATGCTTGATTTTATTGTACCCTTGTGAGTGCATTTTTTACCCCCCTTTTCCCCCTCCCCTCATTAAAATACAATTTTACGCTATGGGCGTGCGCTCTCTCCTCCTTTTTTCCCCATATATATATATATATATATATATATATATATATATATATATATAACGGGTATTCCCCCACCCAATCGCGGATTATAGTGTGGGTGCTAAGGACATACAATGTTACCAGGGTGTGGTGCTTTACCTGTTGGCTCACAGGAGGGCTGAGCTTCCACCACGGGAAACCTGGGGGCTTATATATTAAGACTAGTAGTACTCTGATACTTGGTGCAGCGCCTCCACCTGCGATGGTTCCTAGCAAAGCAGGAATTGGTCCTCGCAGGACACATATAATTAACCAGCACAACGTGTGTAACCAATCAGTGATTTTACTAGTGAACACAGGAACATACATACACATATAGCATCAACGGGTGCCCCTCTTTAGAGGGGACACTAACTATTGCGTCTCGCAGGACGCTAACACTTTATGCGTCACGGCGGACGCTAACACTTTATGCGCCACGGCGGACGCCAACACTTTATGCGCCACGGCGGATGCCAACACTTTATGCGCCCTTCCCATGGAAGGATCCCCCCCCCCGTGTCCAGTAATCCCACTGTCTCACACTACCAAGTCATATACATGTACATGTGTGACTGCGCAGTCACTATGTCTGATGATAGGCCTTGTCGGTGCACTTTATAACGGTACCTGCCCTGGCTCCAACCACGGGTGCTGCTATACCACTGGGATTGGATCCGCCGGGATATCCTCCTACGCGTGGGGTGAATTCCGGCGTGGATAATATCACCGCAGCTCCGCACCGTCTGTACTTTGGCGAGGATCTGTCTGCTGCCAGCAGGCCGCAGTCACTGCTTGCTTGTCCTCCGTGAAGATAGTCCTATTTGCACAATGATAAAAAAACTAGCAATTTCTCTTCAACTCATACAGGAAAAACATATGAAATTGAGAATTTTATATGTTGTGATTGATCAAATATTGTATATCTAATTCAATGTCCATGTAAAAAACAATATATAGGACGAACAACAAGGAGACTTAAGTTACGCTTTGCGGAACACATTACAGGCATACCCCAGTTTAAGGACACTCACTTTAAGTACACTCGCGAGTAAGTACATATCGCTCAATAGGAAACCGGCAGCTCGCGCATGCGCCTGTCAGCACGTCCTGAACAGCAATACCAGCTCCCTACCTGTACCGAAGCTGTGCGCAAGCGGGGAGACTATGGAGCCTGTTACAAATGTGTTATTTACATCAGTTATGCACGTATATGACGATTACAGTACAGTACATGCATCGATAAGTGGGGAAAAGGTAGTGCTTCACTTTAAGTACATTTTCGCTTTACATACATGCTCCGGTCCCATTGCGTACGTTAATGCGGGGTATGCCTGTACTAACATACAAAAAGGTTTTTTACAACATACAGTACCGACACACTTTATTGCAGTGTGGTCGGTACCGCAAGCCGGGAGATTTCCCGGCTTGCTAGTGGCCGCCCCTCGGCGTGCCGCGCGTCATAGACGCGCGGTCACGCGTCTTCGGGAGCGTGCGCCCCCTGCACGCGCGTCCAGGGGCTCCCCAGGGAGCCCTGGTGTCCCGCGATCGCGGGACAGCGGCAGGGGGTTCCGGGGGACCCGGCGGACCCGGCAGCGGTAGGGAGAACGCCCCGATCGGAGGGCGCTCTTCCGCTGCTTCGGCGCGCGCCCGTCACACTCGGGCGCGCGCCAGGCTACTGCTGCGGCCAAGAACGGGCAAATGCTCGAATAAACTTGGCCGCAGCAGTACGCTATCTAAGCACTTTTGTGAAGAGCATAATGGCAACCCAGCGGGTATAAAATATATTGGCATAGATAAATTAGCCAGAAATTGGAGAGGAGGTGATAATATTAATGCCATCTCCAAACTGGAAACCAAGTGGATACATACAATGAAAACCTTAGTTCCACTTGGTTTGAATACAGACATAGACTTAGGTGCTTTTCTCTGCTAAATATTCCTGCATTTAATAAAATCAGTCTATAGCCAGTTAAAAATATGTAGATTGAACCTGCTAATATACCATATATGCTAATAAGGATCTTTCCAATTTGTTAACAAGGATCTTTACAATTTAACAATACCTAATATATATATATATATATTTTGAAAATAGTAACCTATTGATGAATTTGATCATCTTAAAACAAGGTATCTTTATCATATATATTTATATTGAAATAACGTATCTTGAAACTATCACATTCAATTAACATCTTTCCAATTGCCATTTTTGATAAATTTAACATCTATGAGATTATTAGAATATTTTTGAAAAAATCTTTATAAATCTATTCAAAATATATATATTTTATATTAATTTAATCTATTTATTTTATGTTTTTAAATATACATTTTATGATCATGTGTATTAAAATTGTTTGTAATTTTATTTAACAATATGTATAAAATGATGGGTTTCAGCATTTTGTATATTGATATCAGAACTAATTGTGTCCACCTTTGATATATATCCTAATACTGGTTATCTAATTAACCTATCAGGGACATGTATATGCTATTTAAGTAACAACCAGTTAGACACACACATTCCCCAGATGAAGTCCTAGTTCCAGGACGAAACTAGTAGGGAGGAGGCTCTAAGACAAACTTTCATCATCCCTATCCAACATCGCATGCCAGCAGAACCCCCTGCTCATTACTGGATACTATATCCAAATTTCGGCCAAAATCTCGGCAGAGTGACATCAGCGGGCTAGTTTCGCGAGACCAGAGGATCAACCAGGAAGTCACAGAGAAGGGCTGCAGGCAGAGGAGAACCAGCACGGCGCTTCTTGGCATTCCACGTGAAGGATTCATACAACAACTTCAGGCAAACAGGACGGAGAGGATTATAATATCCTAAATGCTTGTTTACATCTGCTACTTTGTAAGTAGCGATCTACTTTTGCGCATATATTTTAACTAAAAGTATTTCACTATATTTTGTTTCTCTTCATTTAATTTCAGAATCATTGGCAAACCATACCTCCATTCTACTATGCTCAAATTTATTATACAGTTAACAGTCATTTGCGCCGTTGTTTCCCCCCTTTCCCCATATATATGCTATTGTGTGTAGCTGAACATTAGGCAGCAACTGTTAATATTTTGGATGTAAATTGTATCTTTTTGCGCACTTAGTATTCTATAGTATATATTTATATATATATATATATATATTTATGAGATATTACCAGATGGAGGTCCAGTAACAAGGAGACAGCATACCAGGGGTATATTCAAAGTAGTATTTATTGTAGAAACATACAGGCACCTCAGCCAACGTTTCGGTCTGCAGAGAGAGACCTTCCTCAGGGCTGTGCAATGGTACAATGACCGTGACTCCTAATTATACCCCCACCCAGTGCAACAAAACACCCAACAAACCAATCAAAATCTAATGAAAAAACATATGACACAATGCAGCAGCTGTCAAGCATAACATTTACCTGGAGTAATTGCAATTACCATTTTTCCTTGCTGTTCCACTAACCAGACCACCGACGGCACCTGATGACGTCAGTATGTGGCGACAGAAACCTCTCTGGTTGTCTCCTACGATCATTACTGGGCTACTGCGCATGTGCAAGCCTCAAACAGAATCGCCATCTTGGTACTCCAAGTCCTCTCATACCTAACCTCAATGCACCACCTCTCCTAGCTTCCTCAATGCTATTGCTCATGTGCAAATCGGAACAGGCTTCCCTGCTTCTTATACCCTGTCACAGTGTTTGCCTTGAATCTAAATAAAGCACTCTCTCAAACGTATATATGCTGCAATGCCTGGAAGTACTGATGGTAACCTACATAAGCAATTAGGACCTTTGTAAACACTATAGTCTCCATTAAAAAACATTATAAAACACATCATTTTAATAAGTAAAATAGTTTAAAATATTGTAGTAATGTATCCAAGTATTGCTATAGCACCTGACATAAGTGTATGAAATGCTTGACAGTTGTCTGCAAAAATAAGGAAAAAAATATATAAAATTATGGATCAACATAAGAATACATTGGAGTCAGATACCAATACAAACTGGCTTGATAAAATGCAGACCACTCTCGATGCATACCGTGGTGATCTAATTAAATACAAGAAAGAAAAGTTACGATTGGTTAAAGCAGATTATAAGGAGCGGCGGGTATATCGTTGGATTTTGGGTCTTAATGATAACACTTCTTGCAGGGGTGGTTCCAAAAGGAATGCAGGGCGAGCCTATCGTGAGGGCAAGAAAAAAGCAGGATATGTAACCAGTGATACAGATGTATCTGATGCTACAGAGGGCACTTCTGGAGATGTTTTTGAGGACAAAAAACAGGCGATGCTGCAAAACCTCCGCTACAAAGAAAAGACATGGAACGACCAGGAGGGGAGGATACAAATCGAAGCTATCCAGAACGCGAAGGGAGGAAAGGCAGAGGAAGGAAAGGACAACCGGAGAGACGGTAATATTTAACCTCTCAACACATAATCTTACACCAGCAGAAATAAGTGTGTTACAAAAAGGTCTATATTTCGTCCCGACGTTCAAACAAAACCCCTTTGACTAGACATGTTTAAACTCCACAGATATCTTAAATTGAAAGATTTTTTCTATAAAAATGAGCCTAGCCCCAACCCAACTGCGTCAATTTGTCCCCTTAAGACAAAAAGTGCTTTTGACCCACAAACGAGTAATTTTAACATCTCGACCTTTATGTATCTCTTAGAAAATGAGACTCGCAGCACCATTAAGCATCAACAAACTAGTTTTTTCAATCTAACTAGAGATGAACGTGATGCATTAAAAACACTTAAAGAAAACATAATCATCCGGGCTGTAGATAAAGGTGGTGGCATTGTTGTCATGCAATACACTAACTACAAGCAGGAGATTGAACAACAATTGGCCAAAATGGATCAGTATAAGAGGATCATACAGTACAAAGGGATCATACAAAGGGATCATACTGTCTTATATAAAGAAGAGATTGATGCAGTTATACTATTGGGTTTAAACAACAATTGGATATCTGAAGAGACTGCTAAATTCCTGACACAGACACACCCCCGCACATCTGTTATCTATACATTACCAAAAATACATAAGTCCGTCACGTTGCCTCCAGGACCACCTATCATATCAGCTATTGGATCACTTTGCCATCCTTTATCACAATACGTGAACTTTTTTCTCCAGCCATTAGTGGTGAAGATGGAGACTTACATCAGGGACACGACTGACTTCATTGTAAAGATGAGCAATTTAACATTTGATCCCACCAATTGTATACTGGTTACACTGGACGTATCCAGTTTGTACACTAGTATACCACATAGCGATGGATTGGAGGCAATTAGGAGTAAACTGACGAGTTATGAAGACTACATTGGGGCCCCCAATGAGTTTCTCTTATTACTTGTTGAGATCATCTTACATAAAAACTTCTTCAAATTTGAACGCAATTATTTCCTGCAGCTCATGGGAACGGCTATGGGTTCGAACATGGCGCCTTCATACGCGAACCTATATATGGATATGTATGAACAGACACACGTGTTACATGATGCGCCTCATACACGATGTATTAAGAAATATGTTCGGTACATAGATGACGTATTCATAGTTTGGGGGGGCACAGAAGAACAACTTCTGGAATATTTCAACTACTTGAACACCATACCCTCAACAATTAGGTTTACCATGAGCTTCAGTCAACAAGAGATCATGTTCCTGGATATGGTCATATACAAAAATGATGGTAAATTGTCTACACGGGTTCATCTTAAACCTACAGATAAGAATACGCTGCTTCACGCCTCCAGTCACCATCCAGTTCCGCTCAAAAGGGGTTTACCCTATTCTCAACTTTTAAGGGTAAAGAGGATTGTGAGCGACCCAGAACTGGTTGATGGGGCTTTGTTACAGATGGCCAAACAATTCTACGAAAGAGGATACAGCTCTACAGATATAGAGAGGCTCTGACAAAAGTGAAGCAGGTAGACCGAAGTACCCTGTTGACAACAAATACAAAGAGTTTGGAGTCATCACGTTTTAATATAGTTACCTCTTACACGACTGCATACAGTTCCATTAGAAATAGTGTGAAAAAACACTATCATATACTGGAGAATGACAAGAAGATTGGGAAAATTTTTGTGGAGCCCCCACTTTTTTGCAATAAACGAGGTCCAAATTTGGGCGATATACTAACAGACGCTGACCCAATTAAGAAATATGCACCAGTAAAAACTTGGCTGGCACAAAAACCTGGAGTATACCGTTGTCACGGCTGTATTAACTGTCAGTTTCTGCAACAGGGTGCCACATTCTCTCATCCTCATAGCGGTAAGGCAATAAAGATCCAACACCATCTAAATTGCGAGTCAAGATACGTTGTCTATTTAATTAGATGCCCATGCGGACTATGTTACATAGGCAAAACAACACGCATGTTCAAGGAGCGGATGGCATTACACCGCTCAACGATAAGAAAAGCGCTGCAAAGCGCGGATGAGAATGAGGATCTAAAACATTTACCTGTTGCCAGACATTTTAAAACACACCGGCATACTTTGTCTACCATGAGATGTATGCCAATTTTTCAAGTTCCACCGCCAGCACGCAGAGGAGATAGAGGCAAACTACTTCTACAACAAGAGGCCAGGTTCATCTATGATCTGAAAACGATGGCACCCTATGGACTGAATGAGGAACTGAAATTTAATTGTTTTTTATAAAAAAAAATTTTTTTTGGTGATCCCATTTTTGGATCTGATTTATCTATGTTTTTCTTCACTCTTTGCACACCCCCCCCCTTTTTTCACATTGGGTTTTTCCATTTTTTTATATATTTTTTCCTTATTTTTGCAGACAACTGTCAAGCATTTCATACACTTATGTCAGGTGCTATAGCAATACTTGGATACATTACTACAATATTTTAAACTTTTTTACTTATTAAAATTATGTGTTTTATAATGTTTTTTAATGGAGACTATAGTGTTTACCAGGGTCGTAATTGCTTATGTAGGTTACCATCAGTACTTCCACGCATTGCAGCATGTATACGTTTGAGTGAGTGACTTATTTAGATTCAAGGCAAACACTGTGACAGGGTATAAGAAGCAAGGAAACCTGTTCCGATTTGCACATGCGCAATAGCATTGAGGAAGCTAGGAGAGGTGGTGCATTGAGGTTAGGTATTAGAGGACTTGGAGTACCAAGATGGCGATTCTGTTTGAGGCTTGCACATGCGCAGTAGCACAGTAATGATCGTAGGAGACAACCAGAGAGGTTTCTGTCACCACATACTGACGTCATCAGGTGCCGTCGGCGGTCTGGTCCATGGAACAGCAAGGAAAAATGGTAATTGCAATTACTCCAGGTAAATGTTATGCTTGACAGCTGCTGCATTGTGTCATGTTTTTTCATTAGATTTTGATTGGTTTATTGGGTGTTTTGTTGCACTGGGTGGGGGTATAAGTAGGAGTCACAGTCAATGTACCATTGCACAGCCCTGAGGAAGGTCTCTCTCTGCAGACCGAAACGTTGGCTGAGGTGCCTGTATGTTTCTACAATACATACTACTTTGAATATACCCCTGGTGTGCTGTCTCCTTGTTACTGGACCTCCATCTGGTAATATCTCATTTATTTGATTTTCTATGGGACTAGCATCTGGATACCTTGTGACATGTGAGGGCTGGTTGCTGCAATTATATATATATATATATATATATATATATATATATATATATATATATATATATATATATATATATATATGTACAAGAAAGGACTGCGCCGTTGTCTTAGATGCCAGAAAACAATGTATTATATTAAAAATATAAAAATAGTAAATTAAATTTTATAATGGGTAAAATAGTGTACCAATAAAAATGATAATAATCATTCAATACCAATAAAGCACAGTACTAAATATCTAACAAGCAAAGAAAAATAAAATAAAAAATGCATAAAAAAATTGAATAAAAAATACGTGGTGCTGTGAACCTTCCTTAGTCTGCTCAATGCAGATAGTCCTATGGAGTCCAAATAATTGTACCAATAATTGGGGAGTGAAATAGCACTGGTAGGAAAAGCAGGCAGCTTCTTTAAAAGGGCACAACGACCTCCCTCTCCACCTGCATAGAAAAAATAGAAGAAGAAAAAAGCGACAAATCCTAGTGCATTACTGTGCAAACATGATAAATTTAATGCCCAAAAATCTCAATAAAAATGAACTCACAAACATAAAACAATTAAAAGCATTTTATGAGATATACTCATGCTCCAAGGACCAGGAAAACGCTGCTTGACTGCTGTCTTGGCTCCGTCACACCTCTGGATCTGAATGCTGCCTTTGCTGTTCACCGATAGCAGGAACTGACGTTTTTGGCACTCCGCAGTGATCTCTCCCCGGGTATACACTGACAGATGCTTATTTGTTCCCACCGGGGACGATGGATATCGCGGACCAGCGGATGACGTCACAAAGATGGCGGAGGATACCGGACCGATTGAATTCAAAGCAGTTCTGGAGCAAGCGTTTGTGAAGGTCCACTGCACACCTTCCCTACGCGTTTCATCAGATGGACTGACTTCTTCAGGGGAAGGGCTCTGGGTGTGTGGTGTAAAGTATATATACACACCCACGAGTCCAATTAAGTAGATTAGTTAATAGGCAAAACAATGTGTGGGCAATTTGCATGATTGAATAGTCCCGTAGGTTAGATGTTTGAACACCTGATAATAGGTATCGACGTAATATAACACATGGATTAAAAACACATAGTTTGTCCAGACATTACGAACTGAAGCACAATAAGGATCCATCTTCTTTAGTAGTCATGGGCATCGAGGCCATCAGTTCTACACTTTTACTGTAAGTAGAGATAGGCACAAACTTCTTAATCTGAGAGAGACATACTGGATCTACGAATTGAGTACACTCAGTCCAGAAGGCCTAAATGATTGTATCGATGTCAGCACAGTTATCTAAATTCCCTATCCACCCACGTTGGGACTTTTGATCTGCTTCTTCTTTCTTTCCTTTTATCACCTGGTATTCACCTCCTGTGGGTTTGGAGATCATGAAGGTCTGGGTTGAACATGCTTGACATGTTCCCTTCATGATCACCTACCATAGACTAGTAGTATTAACACTATCATATCACTTGTACACTTGCATTCATAATTGCTCATCAAATATAGTGGAATTTCTGTAAGTCAAACATCACTAGTAGTCACATACACAATTACACAAATTGTATATATTTATATTTGTTCACATTGTTCTTGCACTTATCATTGATATTATACATCAATTCTATATTAATTATTCACTAGACACTACCATTCACAACACTCAACACTATATCCCTTCCACCCCCGCTCCATCCTTCCTCCTCCCCCCCCCCCTCCTGTCCTTCCTTTCTCCCTTCCCCCTTCCACCCCCCCCTCCCCTCCTCTTCCCCCCTCTTCCCCCCACAGACACTGAGGAGTGTTGGGAGATTGGCTGCACCATGCAGGCTTGTTAGGTTTGTTATACATGTGACCTAGGATACATGTCCAGTCTAAACTTCCAAATATATATATACCTTTTAATATATATTTTTCACTAAATCCAGTTTGATAAATTGGTTTTGAATTTTTTCAACATTAATTTCATGTTGTTCTCTTCCACGCTGTTTCTGTTTTATAGGGAGATCAGTATGTCAATTTAATCCTAGGTCTCCATTATTAGAGGAATCTCCTAACATCCACAAATAATATAATTCCCAAACAATGGGTTAATAGACTAGTATGTAGGGTTAATATAATCATCACCAATTTTCCGTCAAAAAATCCATTTGGTAATATTAGATCATATTATTTTTAGGCATTATTCTACTACACACTGTTTTTTTATATCCACAAATAGCTAAATTTAGACATAGTTAGCTAGTTTAATTATAAATATTAAACTAAATACCATATAAATTCAATCAACTCTCTAGTATTATATGTTATTATCAGATCTACCCTCCTCAAGCCATACTCACTAAGTGTAAATTACTATATATTTTTTATCGTCTCTGTTTAATTATATGCAATGGGGCATTTGAAATCTCTAGATACACTCTTTGGTCATTTAAATCAAGTCAGGACATCAACTGTTAGTTTGTTTTAATACATTTATTATTATTAGTGTTATCATCTTTATAATATGTTATTATGTGTTGGCATATATGTAATTGTGGATACCTATTATCAGGTGTTCAAACATCTAACCTACGGGACTATTCAATCATGCAAATTGCCCACACATTGTTTTGCCTATTAACTAATCTACTTAATTGGACTCGTGGGTGTGTATATATACTTTACACCACACACCCAGAGCCCTTCCCCTGAAGAAGTCAGTCCATCTGATGAAACGCGTAGGGAAGGTGTGCAGTGGACCTTCACAAACGCTTGCTCCAGAACTGCTTTGAATTCAATCGGTCCGGTATCCTCCGCCATCTTTGTGACGTCATCCGCTGGTCCGCGATATCCATCGTCCCTGGTGGGAACAAATAAGCATCTGTCGGTGTATACCCGGGGAGAGATCACTGCGGAGTGCCAAAAACGTCAGTTCCTGCTATCGGTGAACAGCAAAGGCAGCATTCAGATCCAGAGGTGTGACGGAGCCAAGACAGCAGTCAAGCAGCGTTTTCCTGGTCCTTGGAGCATGAGTATATCTCATAAAATGCTTTTAATTGTTTTATGTTTGTGAGTTCATTTTTATTGAGATTTTTGGGCATTAAATTTATCATGTTTGCACAGTAATGCACTAGGATATGGCGCTTTTTTTTTTTCTTCTATTTTTTTTATATATATATATATATATATATATATATATATATATGTAAATACAACTGTATGCTCATCTGCATGTCTTAGGCAGGTCTGCAACCCCGCCTATCCCCATTATCACCCAGCAGACAGCACTTCCACTGCAGCAAGGGATTCTGGGAAATGACATGCAAATGAGCACACAGTGCCACTTTTTGCTTCAAAAACCTTTTTTAACATGGTTCCCTATAGGCGGGGTTGCAGACCTGCCTAAGACATGCAGATGAGCATACAGTTGTATTTACATTTGCATATTTGCTTTGCTGTGGAGGGTTTTTGTCACTTTTTTTTACTCACCATAACTTAACTCAGTATTATGGTTGGCCCATCCTTTAGCTTCTTTGCATACCCAGTTAATCAACCCCACACTGATGAGACCCATTAAGGTCGAAACAGCTCTTTGATAAAGCGCTCCTATAGCGCGAAACGCGTCAGAGGTACCTTATTTGTAGCCCGGTCTACTAATGCCATAAATTAAAGCATTTTTAAATTTGCAAGCAGCCTCCAGCCCATTCATTTTTTTCAGCAGTGCTCCACCACTTTCTTCTCTACTTTAACTCAGTATTATGGTTGGCCCATCCTTTAGCTTCTTTGCATACCCAGTTAATCAACCCCACACTGATGAGACCCATTAAGGTCGAAACAGCTGTCTGTGGGTGGTTTTCTGGGTATGCACCTTAACCCTGGCTGTGCTCAAAGCTGTGACCATGCAGCAAGTTTAAGCCTATAGGGAACCATGTTTAAAATGGCTTTTGAAGCAAAAAGTGGCACTGTGTGCTCATTTGCATGTCATTTCCCAGAATCCCTTGCTGCAGTGGAAGTGCTGTGTGCTGGGTGATAATGGGGAAAGGCGGGGTTGCAGACCTGCCTAAAACATGCAGATGAGCATACAGTGGTATTTACATTTGCATATTTGCTTTGCTGTGGAGGGTTTTTGTCACTTTTTTTACTCACCATAACTTAACTCAGTAATATATATATACAGTGGTTGACAAATCACCCAAAAATCTACTCGCCACACAAAAAAATCTACTCGCCACCTAGTACCAAACGTGTGCTGCTTGGGCCAATATTTACTCGCCCGGGGGTTAAATCCACTCGCCCGGGGCGAGCAAATGTATAGGTTTGTCGAACACTGTATATATATATATATATATATATATATATATATATATATATATATATATATATATATATATATATATATAATATATATTTATATATATATATATATATATATATATATATATATATATATATATATATATATTCTGTTATGTACAATTTACTGAACATGAGGATAGAACATTCCTGATTAAACCAGGATATATTTTATTTAATATGTTTTTTTAATTTTATAATGTAGTATATTATCTTTAAGGTTTTATTTAGGTTCATGTTTATTTAAACTTCACTGACACATTATTTATTTTTTATACATTAATATTTTATTAAACTATTTCTTTATATAATATATACAATTTTTCAATGTGAACATTTTCATAGTTCAGTTTTCATGCATTTATGTTTTTCACCTAATTATTTAAATGTCATTCAATTATACTTAGTTGCATATTATGAAATGGCTAGGCATCCCTAATTTTGATGTTAATCAATTGATTTGTTTGAATATTTATGGGTTTCTTTGATCACTAGACAATTCATTATATAATACGAGATATCTGATTAGTCTGCAGGTTCAACGGCAAACAAACATCCAGTTGAGTATTTTATATACTGTATTTTCACATCTAATGACATTGAGTCTAATGTTTAGAGATTACACCATTATTATGTTTTGTTACAGTTTACATCTCCCAACAATATCTGCTGTGTTTACAATATCTTTGATTTAAATTTGTCACGGCTGTTCTCCATACTTACAGTATAATGATTTTTGCCTGGAATTGGGACTATTTAACTGGCTCTCCATGTTACAGATGCAGCGGCCATTATGCGACCATTTCTCTAATTGTTTTTTTGAGATCTGCCCGTGATCCTCGCTGGTTTTGCTGCGACAGAATAATGGCCCATTGGATTAACACAGCAGGGGTCCCTCCTGTGTAAATCCTACCGGAGTCTACTTGTCGGTAAGAGACATGCAGTAAGAGAGAGGCTGAATCAGTCACTCTTTCTGAATGCCTCTAACAGGCGATCGCGGGTATTTTATTTGAATTTTAACACTGCAGTATTGTAGCAGGGGGTCTCCGGAGCTAAACCGCATTATTTCAGGTCCAGTGAACCCCTATTTTCCAAGATACAGGCCCCGATATGGGGTGCCGGTATCCCCACCATGTTAAAATCCGGTGCGTCACATGACCATGATTTTAATATTGAAGGAGATACGGGCACTCCATAACGGGGCCTGTATCTCGGGAAGTAGGGTGTCCCTGAGGCTGAAATTGACTTTGTTCATCTCAGAAGACCCCTGCTCCCGCACACTCGTATCAAACACCCCCTCCCCCCACCACAAAGAAAATAACCTTACCTTAGCGGATAGTTGCTAAGGTAATGAAGCTGCTTACATTTTATTTTTATTCATAGTGTGCGTGAGTAGGGTATCTCCTGTGCGGAACAAAGTTGATTTCAGCCTCAGGGACTCCATGCTTCCCGAGATACAGGTCCCGCTTTGGGGTGCTGGTATCCCCGCAATGTTAAAGGCCTCCGGTTACGTGACATGACGGGAATACCGGCACCCCATAACGGGGCCTTTATCTAAGGAAGCAGGGGGTCTCCGAGGCTGAAATCAATGTGGTTAAGCTCAGGAGACCCGCTGCTCATGCACACCATGAATAAGAATAAAATGTAAGCAGCTTCATTACCTTAGTGGCTAGTGATTGCGAATTTGCAGAAGCTGCGATGGTCCACTCGGGGGGCGGACTGCTCCCCATTATCATATTTTGGACGTGGGGCTGATGTCCCTTGGGCAGCCACAAGCAACTTAATCCTTTCCACAAGGGTGGCCCCTCCCCACCAAGAAGTGTGACAATTCCGGGTGTAGAGAGACCATTAGCCACTGCGGCTGCCACGGCTTCACTCCCTATAACTGGCCCCCCAACAATGTTCATGTTGTGTCTGCCTCCCTCCCCTTGTCCTTCCACAGCCACCGGGGCTGGAATAACCTCCTGCACACTGGCTAAACTAGTGGACACTGCAACTGCAGGAGAGGGTATGTCCCCATCAGGTGAAGCAACGTTTTCGACCGACCGTAGACAGACCATAATTCTCACACCGGGCAAGATTTCTGGGTCCGTCCCATGACCGGTGCCCACCTGAAATTCTGTCCATGTTCGCCTGGTGGCACTATACTAAGTGACAAAGAGAACCTGTGCTTTCTTTGCAAAATGTATATGTGTATGTTACCACTTGTTTTGAGAGCTTGCAATCTATGAGTTTCTCTCTATGTTAGAAGACCCCGTAGGACTTTAAAACATAGGGCTCAATGATCCTACCCCTGCGCCAGTAAATAAAGCCTGTCCTGGGAGACTAGGTATTTACACCTTTTTACCAGGATCATTACTGACCAAAACAAGTTAGTAAAATAAATGGACATTTATTTAAATGAAACAGACATTCACACAATGGATTACAAAATACAGAAGAAAAACACACATACTGAGGGTCTGGGCTACAAATCTAGACTTCCCTAGGTGAAATAAGAGGTAAAACAAAGTCTTTAGGTTGACCGAGACTTGTCCCGAAATGTCCTGGAACTCAAATCGGCATAAAGGTCCTCACACCACCGCTTTATCTGCTCCGGGGTTGCTGAAATCCCTTGACTGGGAGTGTGTACCACACGTCCTGGTACTATTTTTGGCTTGCAATGCCAGCCGCGATCGCTAAGTTCTATTGTCAGAACTTGGCCCCGGAAAGTGGGACTTAGAAAATTTCTCGCCTTGAAATTTCTGAAGCTGGCTCGCTGCTATTTCTCTCTGAGCATCTTTTGGTGATTTTAAAATTGCTGCTGCTGTCTTGGCACTTAGAATTTGAGTGAATCTCTCGAATGAATTGGCTGCTGGCTTTCTTATAACGTAGTATTCCAGCTTCATTCATAAAATACTCCAGCCAAGTGCGTGGCATTCGAAAAAAATACCCAAACAAAATCGGAGATGTTGGAGAATAAAAGGGGCCGTGACAGTAGAATGAAAAAAAGCTTAGGTTCAATCCGATGGCTGTTTCTCAATACCTTTGAAAACCGGACTCAGGTTTCATATAAACCCTCACAACCTCATATATGGTTGGAGTACCACCAGAATCTCTATACTGGTTCTAGGGAACGGGCATTAACCTGGAGATACCTCTGTTACTGGGGGGACCCCGGTACCATTCTGGTGATACTTTACTATGCCCCGCTTACCTTTGCTTCCATGTTACAGGCCCTGGTATGGGGTGCTGGTATCTACCTGCATTGTTTAAATCTCCCGCATCACGTGACTGGGACATTTAAACATTGCAAGCATACCGGCACCCCATACCGGGGTCTCTAACTCGGGAAGCATGGGGTCCCTGGGGCTGAAATTAAAGTGTTTCATCTCCAGAGACGCCCTGCTTCAATACAGGCATACCACGCTTTAACATACGCAATGGGACCGGAGCATGTATGTAAAGTGAAAATGTACTTAAAGTGAAGCACTGCCTTTTTTCCAATAAATAAAAAAAATAAAAATAAACCAGCGCCAAAAGGAAAAAAAATCTGACCAAATATAGTCCAATTCAAAGGGTTGGGATGAGTTCCATGGAAGTGTCCTCAATGCAATCTCAAACAAACAAACCATATAAGACCACAACATAAAAGAGAAGAAAAAAAGAGAAAAAAGATCATAGTGCAACTAAATACAAACAACAAATCACTGATATAGTTTACAAATACAGGGGCCTATGCAGAGAGCAGCGAATTTTTAAATTGGCGAGTTTAATAAAAAGTAGCTTTTTTGGAGAGTTTTATTTTCCATATGCAGAAATGTGCGAATTCTGCTATGTTTAACATGAATGCGTGTGGCGAGTTTAAATTGGCGAGATGCGCGCTGCAGAAATGTGTTAAAAAAAATTCGAGCCTTTTTTTTCCTTTCCTATGGCCGCGAGCGGCAGCTTCTTGCCAACTTTTCCTGGCGAGGCAAAAAGGAGACAATCGCACCATTTTATTGGCGCGAACAGCCGCTAGATGCCGTTCGCGCCTCTCTGCATTAGGATATTTTTAAAACTGGCGAGATGGAGGTTCTCGCCAGCCGCGAGCCGAGTTTTAGAAATAGAAAAAAAAAATTGGCGCGTTTTTCGTAACTCGCCATTTTCTGCTGTTTTCTGCGCGAATTTCTCCAAAAAATGGCGAGTTTTGAAATAGCGCTGCTCTCTGCATAGGCCCCATAGACAGTAATTTAATATATAATTAAAAAATACACATAAAAAAAACAACAAACAATAGCTTGTTGGGCAGGGAACACACTAATAAAGTGATGGCGTCCAGTGGGGCTAAAACTGAAACCCTACTTACAGCAATGCTGAATTGTATAAGCCTGTATATCAATCACACAGCCCTCCGTGGCCTGGGTAGAGAAAGGAGGTTTCACCACACCGTCAGTGTGCTGCTGCATCGCAGGGAAACTCCTCTCCCGTGGTGTCACACCGCCAGCTGCCTCACTAGTCCACAGATGTATAGGTTCATGAATGGAGGAGCACCAGAGCTCTAAACCGCCGAGGCCTCACTGGGACAGTCACGCGGACCTCAGGTCTCGCGATACCACGTGACGTTACCGCTGTGAGCCGGGACAGGGGAGGGAAGCTCGCAAGTGCCAGGCACTGAGACAGCCAAAGCTGCTGGGGATGGGAAGGCAATTGAACAGGAGATGGAAGCCAAATAGTCCTTGCCAATAGTAATAGTCCACCCTACGCGTTTTGTGACGTCAGTCACTTCGTCAGGGACATGTAAAAGTGGCAGTACATTTATATTAAAACACTGATTGACAAATTGTCTAATAACACAATATTAAAACACACTCATATACAAGCAGACCAATATCAGTGAACAAACATACATATACTATAAAAATAAAAATATATACATGGAAATAAACACTGTATATATATATACAAACTAAAAAAAAATATACATAAAAAACTTGGAACAAATAACCTTCTCTTAAAGAAACAGTACACACAGAATACACTCATAGGATTGCATATAACAAGAGACAATCATGGAAGACTACCAGTACCAGTAAACAACAGGCAGCAAAGGAGGACACAACACACAGGTGTCACATAACAAAACCCACATTATTTAACCAAAAATGCAGCTAGATCAAATTCGATATTAAGGCCATTGGGGGATAATGTTTTAAGTTCATATATCCAATATGACTCACGCTTGCTAATACCGTTAATTTTATCTCCCCCTCTCCAATTACCAGGATAACTTTCAATGGCCTGACTCTTTAAACCAATGTGGTTCTGCTGATGATGGATTAAAAAATGATGGGACACACTATGCGTTGTGAGACCTCTCTTAATGTTATAGATGTGTTTGTATATGCGTCTCTGGTAAGACCTCCCCGTGCGGCCTACATATTGCAGCCCGCACGGACACTGCAATAAGTAAATTACAAATACAGAATGACAATCAATGAATGAACGTATATCGTATATCCGACCAGTCACATTAGAACTAAACGTACTTTGTTTAGAACTGTATTTACAAGCAGTACAATTATTACAAGGAAAAAACCTTTAGGGTTTTTCTCCAAAACAGACTTCTTAGATAGATTAGGGCATGTAGGAGCCAGTCTAGATTGCAGATTTGGGGCCTTCCTAAAAATAACCGCTGGTTTAGGAGGTAAAATTTGGGCCAAAACTGGGTCTCTTAAAAGAATCGGCCAATGGTTGCACAAGACTTTCCTGATATGAGGAGCCATAGAGTTATACGCGTAGGGTGGACTATTACTATTGGCAAGGACTATTTGGCTTCCATCTCCTGTTCAATTGCCTTCCCATCCCCAGCAGCTTTGGCTGTCTCAGTGCCTGGCACTTGCGAGCTTCCCTCCCCTGTCCCGGCTCACAGCGGTGACGTCACGTGGTATCGCGAGACCTGAGGTCCGAGTGACTGTCCCAGTGAGGCCTCGGCGGTTTAGAGCTCTGGTGCTCCTCCATTCATGAGCCTATACGTCTGTGGACTAGTGAGGCAGCTGGCGGTGTGACACCACGGGAGAGGAGCTTCCCTGCGGTGCAGAAGCACACTGACAGTGTGGTGAAACCTCCTTTCTCTACCCAGGCCACGGAGGGCTGTGTGATTGATATACAGGCTTATACAATTCAGCATTGCTGTAAGTGGGGTTTCAGTTTTAGCCCCACTGGACGCCATCACTTTATTAGTGTGTTCCCTGCCCAACAAGCTATTGTTTGTTGTTTTTTTATGTGTATTTTTTAATTATATATTAAATTATTGTCTATATTTGTAAACTATATCAGTGATTTGTTGTTTGTATTTAGTTGCACTATGATCTTTTTTCTCGTTTTTTCTTCTCTTTTATGTTGTGGTCTTATATGTTTGTTTGTTTGAGATTGCATTGAGGACACTTCCCTGGAACTCATCCCAACCCTTTGAATTGGACTATATTTGGTCAGATTTGTTTTCCTTTTGGCGCCGGTTTATTTTTATTTATTGTGTATTTTTTGTTTTGTGTCACCTATTGTTCCTGGCAGCCTTTGCCTAATATTTTAGGAGTTTATATATTTATTATTTGTTTAATATACACTAATTTTTGTAATTTAAGCATTAGCGCTGTTCCCACTGCCCTTTCCCTTTGTCTAACTGCCTTTTTTCCACTTTACAATGCATGTACTGTACTGTAAACATCATATACATGCATAACTGATGTAAATAATGCATTTGTAACCAAAATAAATACAGTAGGCTTTATTCAAATAAAATGAATGGGAGCAAGCAAGGAGGTGAGAGGCGCGCATGCAGGTCAGTACTGTATAGCAGTTCTCTCACCTCTCTCTCCTTCTCGCAGTCTCTCTCTCCTCGCAGTCTCTCCTTCTCACAGTCTCTCTGTCTCACTGAGTCTCTCTCTCTCACTCAGACTCTCTCTCTCACTCAGTCTCTCTGTCACTCAGTCACACACTGTCACTCAGTCACACTCAGTCACTCAGTCACACACAGTCACTCAGTCACACACACACACACACACACACACACACACACACACACACACACACACACACACACACACACACACACACACACACACACACACACACACACACACACACACACACACACACTCAGTCACTCACACACACACTCAGTCACTCACAAACACACTCAGTCACTCAGTCACACACTGTCACTCAGTCACACACTGTCACTCAGTCACACACTGTCACACCGTCACTCAGTCACACACAGTCACTCAGTCACACACAGTCACTCAGTCACACACAGTCACTCAGTCACACACTGTCACTCAGTCACACATTGTCACTCAGTCACACACTGTCACTCAGTCACACATTGTCACTCAGTCACAAAGTCACACACAGTCACTCAGTCACACACAGTCACTCAGTCACACACAGTCACTCAGTCATACAAAGTCACTCAGTCACACACAGTCACTCAGTCACACACTCACTCAGTCACACACTGTCACTCAGTCACACATTGTCACTCAGTCACAAAGTCACACACAGTCACTCAGTCACACACTGTCACTCAGTCACACACTGTCACTCAGTCACACACTGTCACTCAGTCACACACTGTAACACCGTCACTCAGTCACACACTGTCACTCAGTCACACACTGTCACTCAGTCACACATTGTCACTCAGTCACACACTGTCACTCAGTCACACATTGTCACTCAGTCACAAAGTCACACACAGTCACTCAGTCACACACAGTCACTCAGTCACACACAGTCACTCAGTCACACACAGTCACTCAGTCACACACAGTCACTCAGTCACACACTCACTCAGTCACACACTGTCACTCAGTCACACACTGTCACTCAGTCACACATTGTCACACACAGTCACTCAGTCACACACTGTCACTCAGTCACACACTGTCACTCAGTCACACACTGTCACTCAGTCACACTCAGTCACTCAGTCACACTCAGTCACTCAGTCACTCAGTCACACACACACACACACACACACACACACACACACACACACACACACACACACACACACACACACACACACACACACACACACACACACACACACACACACACACACACACACACACTCAGTCACAAACTGTCACTCAGTCACACACTGTCACACCGTCACTCAGTCACACACTGTCACACCGTCACTCAGTCACACACAGTCACTCAGTCACACACAGTCACTCAGTCACACACAGTCACTCAGTCACACACTGTCACTCAGTCACACACTGTCACTCAGTCACACATTGTCACTCAGTCACACACTGTCACTCAGTCACACATTGTCACTCAGTCACAAAGTCACACACAGTCACTCAGTCACACACAGTCACTCAGTCACACACAGTCACTCAGTCACACACAGTCACTCAGTCACACACAGTCACACAGTCACTCAGTCACACACACACACACACACACACACACACACACACACACACACACACACACACACACACACACACACACACACACACACACACACACACACACACACACACACACACACACACTCAGTCACTCACACACACACTCAGTCACTCACACACACACTCAGTCACTCAGTCACACACTGTCACTCAGTCACACACTGTCACTCAGTCACACACTGTCACACCGTCACTCAGTCACACACAGTCACTCAGTCACACACAGTCACTCAGTCACACACAGTCACTCAGTCACACACTGTCACTCAGTCACACACTGTCACTCAGTCACACATTGTCACTCAGTCACACACTGTCACTCAGTCACACATTGTCACTCAGTCACAAAGTCACACACAGTCACTCAGTCACACACAGTCACTCAGTCACACACAGTCACTCAGTCATACAACGTCACTCAGTCACACACAGTCACTCAGTCACACACTCACTCAGTCACACACTGTCACTCAGTCACACATTGTCACTCAGTCACAAAGTCACACACAGTCACTCAGTCACACACTGTCACTCAGTCACACACTGTCACTCAGTCACACACTGTCACTCAGTCACACACTGTAACACCGTCACTCAGTCACACACAGTCACTCAGTCACACACTGTCACTCAGTCACACACTGTCACTCAGTCACACATTGTCACTCAGTCACACACTGTCACTCAGTCACACATTGTCACTCAGTCACAAAGTCACACACAGTCACTCAGTCACACACAGTCACTCAGTCACACACAGTCACTCAGTCACACACAGTCACTCAGTCACACACAGTCACTCAGTCACACACTCACTCAGTCACACACTGTCACTCAGTCACACACTGTCACTCAGTCACACATTGTCACACACAGTCACTCAGTCACACACTGTCACTCAGTCACACACTGTCACTCAGTCACACTCAGTCACTCAGTCACACTCAGTCACTCAGTCACACACAGTCACTCAGTCACACACACACACACACACACACACACACACACACACACACACACACACACACACACACACACACACACACACACACACACACACACACACACACACACACACACACACACACACACACACACACACTCAGTCACACACTGTCACTCAGTCACAAACTGTCACTCAGTCACACACTGTCACACCGTCACTCAGTCACACACTGTCACACCGTCACTCAGTCACACACAGTCACTCAGTCACACACAGTCACTCAGTCACACACAGTCACTCAGTCACACACTGTCACTCAGTCACACACTGTCACTCAGTCACACATTGTCACTCAGTCACACACTGTCACTCAGTCACACATTGTCACTCAGTCACTCAGTCACACACAGTCACTCAGTCACACACAGTCACTCAGTCACACACAGTCACTCAGTCACACACAGTCACTCAGTCACACACAGTCACTCAGTCACACACAGTCACACTCAGTCACACACACACACACACACACACACACACACACACACACACACACACACACACACACACACACACACACACACACACACACACACACACACACACACACACACACACACACACACAGTCACTCAGTCACACACTGTCACTCAGTCACACACTGTCACACAGTCACACACAGTCACTCAGTCACACACAGTCACTCAGTCACACACAGTCACTCAGTCACACACAGTCACTCAGTCACACACTGTCACTCAGTCACACACTGTCACTCAGTCACACACACACACACACACACACACACACACACACACACACACACACACACACACACACACACACACACACACACACACACACACACACACACACACACACACACACACACACACACGTGTATTTTTTAATTATATATTAAATTATTGTCTATATTTGTAAACTATATCAGTGATTTGTTGTTTGTATTTAGTTGCACTATGATCTTTTTTCTCGTTTTTTCTTCTCTTTTATGTTGTGGTCTTATATGTTTGTTTGTTTGAGATTGCATTGAGGACACTTCCCTGGAACTCATCCCAACCCTTTGAATTGGACTATATTTGGTCAGATTTGTTTTCCTTTTGGCGCCGGTTTATTTTTATTTATTGTGTATTTTTTGTTTTGTGTCACCTATTGTTCCTGGCAGCCTTTGCCTAATTTTAGGAGTTTATATATTTATTATTTGTTTAATATACACTAATTTTTGTAATTTAAGCATTAGCGCTGTTCCCACTGCCCTTTCCCTTTGTCTAACTGCCTTTTTTCCACTTTACAATGCATGTACTGTACTGCAAACATCATATACATGCATAACTGATGTAAATAATGCATTTGTAACCAAAATAAATACAGTAGGCTTTATTCAAATAAAATGAATGGGAGCAAGCAAGGAGGTGAGAGGCGCGCATGCAGGTCAGTACTGTATAGCAGTTCTCTCCCCTCTCTCTCCTTCTCGCAGTCTCTCTCTCCTCGCAGTCTCTCCTTCTCACAGTCTCTCTGTCTCACTGAGTCTCTCTCTCTCACTCAGTCTCTCTCTCTCACTCAGTCTCTCTGTCACTCAGTCACACACTGTCACTCAGTCACACTCAGTCACTCAGTCACACACAGTCACTCAGTCACACACACACACACACACACACACACACACACACACACACACACACACACACACACACACACACACACACACACACACACACACACACACACACACACACACACACACACACACAGTCACTCAGTCACTCAGTCACACACTGTCACTCAGTCACACACTGTCACTCAGTCACACACTGTCACTCAGTCACACACTGTAACACCGTCACTCAGTCACACACAGTCACTCAGTCACACACTGTCACTCAGTCACACACTGTCACTCAGTCACACATTGTCACTCAGTCACACACTGTCACTCAGTCACACATTGTCACTCAGTCACAAAGTCACACACAGTCACTCAGTCACACAGTCACTCAGTCACACACAGTCACTCAGTCACACACAGTAACTCAGTCACACACAGTCACTCAGTCACACACTCACTCAGTCACACACTGTCACTCAGTCACACACTGTCACTCAGTCACAAAGTCACACACAGTCACTCAGTCACACACTGTCACTCAGTCACACACTGTCACTCAGTCACACTCAGTCACTCAGTCACACACAGTCACTCAGTCACACACACACACACACACACACACACACACACACACACACACACACACACACACACACACACACACACACACACACACACACACACACACACACACACACACACACACACACACACACACACACTCAGTCACTCACACACACACTCAGTCACTCACACACACACTCAGTCACTCACACACACACTCAGTCACTCAGTCACACACTGTCACTCAGTCACACACTGTCACTCAGTCACACACTGTCACACCGTCACTCAGTCACACACAGTCACTCAGTCACACACAGTCACTCAGTCACACACAGTCACTCAGTCACACACAGTCACTCACTCACACTCAGTCACTCAGTCACACACTGTCACTCAGTCACACACTGTCACTCAGTCACACACTGTCACACCGTCACTCAGTCACACACAGTCACTCAGTCACAGACAGTCACTCAGTCACACACTGTCACTCAGTCACACACAGTCACTCACTCACACACAGTCACTCAGTCACACACAGTCACTCAGTCACACATTGTCACTCAGTCACACACTGTCACTCAGTCATTACATTGTCACTCAGTCACAAAGTCACACACAGTCACTCAGTCACACACAGTCACTCAGTCACACACAGTCACTCAGTCATACAAAGTCACTCAGTCACACTCAGTCACAAAGTCACACACAGTCACTCAGTCACACACTGTCACTCAGTCACACACTGTCACTCAGTCACACACTGTCACTCAGTCACACACTGTAACACCGTCACTCAGTCACACACAGTCACTCAGTCACACACTGTCACTCAGTCACACACTGTCACTCAGTCACACATTGTCACTCAGTCACACACTGTCACTCAGTCACACATTGTCACTCAGTCACAAAGTCACACACAGTCACTCAGTCACACACAGTCACTCAGTCACACACAGTCACTCAGTCACACACAGTCACTCAGTCACACACAGTCACTCAGTCACACACTGTCACTCAGTCACACACTGTCACTCAGTCACACATTGTCACACACAGTCACTCAGTCACACACTGTCACTCAGTCACACACTGTCACTCAGTCACACACTGTCACTCAGTCACACTCAGTCACTCAGTCACACTCAGTCACTCAGTCACACTCAGTCACTCAGTCACACACAGTCACTCAGTCACACACACACACACACACACACACACACACACACACACACACACACACACACACACACACACACACACACACACACACACACACACACACACACACACACACACACACACACACACACACACACACACACTCAGTCACACACTGTCACTCAGTCACAAACTGTCACTCAGTCACACACTGTCACACCGTCACTCAGTCACACACTGTCACACCGTCACTCAGTCACACACAGTCACTCAGTCACACACAGTCACTCAGTCACACACAGTCACTCAGTCACACACTGTCACTCAGTCACACACTGTCACTCAGTCACACATTGTCACTCAGTCACACACTGTCACTCAGTCACACATTGTCACTCAGTCACAAAGTCACACACAGTCACTCAGTCACACACAGTCACTCAGTCACACACAGTCACTCAGTCACACACAGTCACTCAGTCACACACAGTCACTCAGTCACACACTCACTCAGTCACACACTGTCACTCAGTCACACTCAGTCACACACACACACTCAGTCACACACACACACACACACACACACACACACACACACACACACACACACACACACACACACACACACACACACACACACACACACACACACACACACACACACACACACACACACAGTCACTCAGTCACACACTGTCACTCAGTCACTCAGTCACTCAGTCACACACTGTCACTCAGTCACACACTGTCACACAGTCACACACAGTCACTCAGTCACACACAGTCACTCAGTCACACACAGTCACTCAGTCACACACAGTCACTCAGTCACACACACACACACACACACACACACACACACACACACACACACACACACACACACACACACACACACACACACACACACACACACACACACACAGTCACTCAGTCACTCAGTCACACACTGTCACTCAGTCACACACTGTCACTCAGTCACACACTGTCACTCAGTCACACACTGTAACACCGTCACTCAGTCACACACAGTCACTCAGTCACACACTGTCACTCAGTCACACACTGTCACTCAGTCACACATTGTCACTCAGTCACACACTGTCACTCAGTCACACATTGTCACTCAGTCACAAAGTCACACACAGTCACTCAGTCACACAGTCACTCAGTCACACACAGTCACTCAGTCACACACAGTAACTCAGTCACACACAGTCACTCAGTCACACACTCACTCAGTCACACACTGTCACTCAGTCACACACTGTCACTCAGTCACAAAGTCACACACAGTCACTCAGTCACACACTGTCACTCAGTCACACACTGTCACTCAGTCACACTCAGTCACTCAGTCACACACAGTCACTCAGTCACACACACACACACACACACACACACACACACACACACACACACACACACACACACACACACACACACACACACACACACACACACACACACACTCAGTCACTCACACACACACTCAGTCACTCACACACACACTCAGTCACTCACACACACACTCAGTCACTCAGTCACACACTGTCACTCAGTCACACACTGTCACTCAGTCACACACTGTCACACCGTCACTCAGTCACACACAGTCACTCAGTCACACACAGTCACTCAGTCACACACAGTCACTCAGTCACACACAGTCACTCACTCACACTCAGTCACTCAGTCACACACTGTCACTCAGTCACACACTGTCACTCAGTCACACACTGTCACACCGTCACTCAGTCACACACAGTCACTCAGTCACAGACAGTCACTCAGTCACACACTGTCACTCAGTCACACACAGTCACTCACTCACACACAGTCACTCAGTCACACACAGTCACTCAGTCACACATTGTCACTCAGTCACACACTGTCACTCAGTCATTACATTGTCACTCAGTCACAAAGTCACACACAGTCACTCAGTCACACACAGTCACTCAGTCACACACAGTCACTCAGTCATACAAAGTCACTCAGTCACACTCAGTCACAAAGTCACACACAGTCACTCAGTCACACACTGTCACTCAGTCACACACTGTCACTCAGTCACACACTGTCACTCAGTCACACATTGTCACTCAGTCACACACTGTCACTCAGTCACACATTGTCACTCAGTCACAAAGTCACACACAGTCACTCAGTCACACACAGTCACTCAGTCACACACAGTCACTCAGTCACACACAGTCACTCAGTCACACACAGTCACTCAGTCACACACTCACTCAGTCACACACTGTCACTCAGTCACACTCAGTCACACACACACACTCAGTCACACACACACACACACACACACACACACACACACACACACACACA